>NC_044320.2:63690394-63992245 GCF_007474595.2 Lynx canadensis | reverse complement strand
TAATAATAATAATAATAATAAATAACAACAACAACAATAATAATAATAAAAACACTGGATATAACACAAAAAAAGAAGCCTAAGAAGACTATGAAAGGTGGAAGGAAGACAGACTGCCTTGGGACCTCAGGACTTAAGGAACAACACAGTGGTGAATCCTCTGGGTTTCTTTGATTGCCTCCTATGTATCCCAAAGAAAGCACTTTAGGAGGCTTCAACCCTCAACTGCCAACAGGTGCAGGAGCAAAGAAACAAACAGACACCTTCAAGAATATCTTATTCCCTCTACCAAAGGATGGAAATAGGGTAGCTTTTCAACAGAAAGTATTTTTCCTACTATAGCCAAACATTAATAATAATAATAATAATAATAATAATAATAGTACCCCACACTTTCTCCCCCTGGTTTCAGTGAGGCCAAGCAATGAAATTTCTTCCACCCTACACCCTGTGTGTGCAAGCATGGTGTTCTATTTTCTCACTCAGTAGTGTCAGTATTTCCAGGCAGGGAGCTGAGCCTCCACCCCCACCCAGCCTCAACAAGACCAAAAAAGGTGATACAGGGCAGGGCTAGCCGACACTGCTGGTGTCAGCAGACCCAGGGAGGAGCTGGATGCCTATGCCCACCCGGCAGCAATGACACTGACTGAAGAGGTACAGAGCTGGCCCTCATCTAGTCAGTGCTTCACCTCCCCCACTCGGATATCAGCAGGGCACATTATGGAGCTGAGCATCCATCCCAAACGGCATCAATAAAACAGGAAAAGATGATGACAGGCAGGGCTAGTTGGCACTGCACATATCTTCTCAAAACCCCTAGAGTCCCCAGGATTCAGTAGGGAGCTGAACTTCTAACCCAGCTCTGCAGCAGCAAAGTGGTGGCAAGAACATAAACACCTACCTGACTCTTGCACTGCACATCAACAGGTAGCTGCCAGAAAGAAAGAAAGAAAGAAAGAAAGAAAGAAAGAAAGAAAAGGAAAAAGAAGGAAAGGAAAGGAAAGAAAGGGAAGGGGAGGGGAGGGGAGGGGAGGGGAGGGGAAGGGAGGAGAGGAGAGGAGAGGAGAGGAGAGGAGAGGAGAGGAGAGGAGAGGAGAGGAGAGGAAAGAGGGGCACCTGGGTGGCTCAGTCTGTTAAGCATCTAACTTTGGCTCAGGTCATGATCTCGCAGTCTGTGAGTTCGAGCCCCACATAGGGTTCTGTGCTGACAGCTCAGAGCCTGGAGCCTGCTTCCGATTCTGTGTCTCCCTCTCTCTAGGCCCCTCCCCTGCTCACGCTCTGTCTCTCTCCCTCTGTCAAAAAAAACATTACAAAAAAGAAAAAAAAAAGAAAAGACTAAGTAGATTTCAGAGTCTTATAATCTAATATCCAAAATGTCCAGCAGACAGTTGTAAAATCACAAGAAAATCCCAACTTGAATGAGAAAAGAAAATCAACAAACACCAACATCCAGATGGATCAGATGTTGGAATTAAGTGACAAGGATTTTAAAGCAGTCATCGTCAAAATACTTGATTAAGCAATTATGAATCCTCTTCACACAATTAAAAATGAAAGTCAATCCTAGCAAAGAAATAACAGTTATACTAAAAGGTCCAAATAGATGATACTAGTTGATAACACTGTATTGTATAATTGAATGTTTTCAAGAGCTTAATGTTCTTAATTGTTCTATCAACTTAATGTTATCCTTTAAAAAAATGTTAAAAAATGTAAATATATGAAATGATGGATGTGTTAATTAATCTAATGGGTCCTTTCACAATGTATACATATATCAAATCATCACATTATACGCTATCAACATCTTATAATTTTATTTGTATTTAAACCTCAGTAAAACTTGGGGGGGGGGGGAGAAAAGAACCCAATGGAAATTTTAGACCTGAGAAATGTAACACTGATAATAAGGCTTGCTGGATGGACTTAGTCATAGAATGGAGATAATAAAGGACAGAATCAGTGCATTTTGAAGACAGATTATATAGAATTTACCCAATCAGAACGACAGAGAGAAAGTAAACGATAAAAAGAAAATGACAGTGTATCAAGAACCCTGTAAGACCACAATGAAAAATCTAATATTCACACCTTTGGAGTCAGAGAAGAAAAGGGAAAAAGAATGGGAATGGGAAACTCTCCCAATTTGGTGGGAAACCAAAATATATGCATTCAAAAGCTGAGCAACCTCAAGCAGGATAAACCCAAAGAAAATTTAAACGAGATGTATCGTAATTAACTTGTGGAGAATGAAAGGCAAAGAGAAAACCTTGAGAGCAGCCAGAGAGAATACCCATTACCTATAGGTAACACCAATTTGAACACAAGCAGATTTTTCATCTGAAAACCTGAAGCCGAAAGGAATGACACCACAGTTTTCAAGTACTACAAACAAAGCACATGTGGGAGCCTGTGTAGCTCAGTAGGCTAAGTGTCCGACTCTTGACTTCGGCTCAGGTCAAGATCTCACGGTTCATGATGCCAGTACCCTGTCGGGCTCTGGGCTGACAGTGCAGCGCCGGCTTGGGATGTTCTCTCTCTCTCTCCCTTTCCCTCTGGCCCCTTCCCTGCTCATGTTCGCTCTCTACCTCTCAAAATAAGGTAAATAAACTTAAAAAAAAAAGAACAATGCAGTCTGATACCAGCTGGAAAGTGTGAGCTGTAGTGTGACCCCAGTTTCTGTTGCTGGTTTGTGACAGAAACATGGTCCTCCTATGGAGCCTCAGGACATCTGCTCAAAGATGGAGAGCCAGAGACAAATGACAGAGCATTGCAGTATTTGAGTCCAGCCTTGAGCTGATATGGCACCAGGAAGACAGCTTTTCTAATCTCCCCAACAAGAGAAGGGACATTGCTGAGAAATACACCTGGGAGTGCTCTTGTAGGAAAAATTGCCAGTGATTGAGAACTTCTGAACTAAGCCCAGGACTAGTCTCCTGGCAAGAAAAGAAAAGTTGGACTCTTTCAATTTGTTCAAACAGGTTAGGGGTGAGGTGGAAGAAGAGTAGTCTGAGGTGTGGAGGGGGTGATCTAGTGTAAAAAAAAAAATAGTAACTCTTCCATGATTCCTCTGTCTGAATATTCTAGGTCTGGACCACATCGAAAGCAGTTAAAAATAAAGTGGATTGTTTTGCTTATCTGTCATCCCAGTGCAGTTTCCATATTATTTAAAATAGCAAGCTATCTTTGGGTGACATTCGCCTTAGTGATGTGAATTGCAGTTTTCTTTATGATGTCAGAACCGAGTTATTTAGTAAGTGGGTGGGAAGCTATCTTAAGGTACAGAATGTACCTTAACAGGAAGAAACTCAGTTGAACTGAATAAACTAGAGTTTGCATTCCCTCAGTCTCTATTTTTCATCTAATATTACCCCATGCTACTGGAGCTTCAGCCAAGAATTGAATTTTATTCTTTCTGGCCTTGTGATTTCTCTTCAGTAAGAAATGTTCAGGCTTAGACACATTAATAAATGCAAATAAATTTAGCTAGTATTTGCTTGACTGATTCTTAAAGAGGATCAAGAAAGGGACTGGAGAACACTCCTGATAAACTATTTAAAGGAGCACTTTTAAATGGGCAAGGTGGAAGGAATGGCATTTTACGTTGTTTCGGATACATAATATATTTTAGAGAATGTCCAGAAAAAAAGAAAGTGGTCAAACCATAGTCTTTTAGACATAGATGACATGACAAGGGGTTTGTTTGATACATACTGAACATTTGCAAATGATTTCAATTCACTTCCAGTATAGTAGAGGATAAGGTTTGTTGAAGAAAAGGTCTTTATAAAGCACGCGGAGGTATTTAGAGTAGATTAGATTTCATTTGTGACGTAAGGGGGAAATACTCAATATTTCTTTTACATGTTAAGGAGCTTTTTAATTACCAGCAGGTAGACTGCTGCTCTTGTCTCTCACAGCCAAGCTTGCACTAAGCGTGACAATTCCATGTGCTTTATTAAATGACTTGTTGATGTTAGTCTTCCCCCAAAAAAGGATTTGTGGTGAGAAATGGGTGCCATTGGAAGTGGGCTGGAGGACACCAGTCCTGAAACTCTGCTGCTCAGGAGCACTGCATGGGATTGCTTTACAACAAGCACATCAAGAAAAAGGAACGCGTTCAAACTCAGTATTTCTTATCAGCGTGCAAAAAATAAAATACAAGCCTATGTATAAAATGCAGTTAGTAGAGGGAAGTTTCCAAATGACCCGTGTTTTTAGTGTTTTGTTCACTAACTTGATATGACCTTTCCATCTTATTTTGCTTGGTTTTCATTCCTTAGGTCTTCTGCCAGTCACAATACTGCAGCCCTGTAGAAGCTAACTGGCATGATTTCCAGGTTGCCCAAAGAGGAAAATAGTGGGATGCTTACTGAATTTGATTAGGGTAGTTTATTTTCTATATCAAGTAACTTCAGTCAAGGAAATTTCACAAACATGAACTACTAAAATCTTAGAGGAAATGCTTGCAGTGAACCACTAAATCTCAAGGGTTTGCTTTAACCTCAGAGGTAATTCTATCTTTATAGTTAATCAGTGACATAGCTAAGAATTCAAGAGAAAAATATCCTTTTTGCCAGAATTGTCTGTAGATGTTTAAATTCAAATAAACAAGAAAAGCAAATGATCCAAAGATAGTGGTCTTTGAGTTTCATTGGAATTCATAAAAGTCTTCTCTTTTAAATAGTGCTGTTTTTGGACTAGCCCTATAGCCTTAGACGTTGAGTAGACGGGTAAATGGTTATTTTAGGTGTTCTACTGGTTAAGTGGAGTCCTTGAGAGGTTATGAACTAGAGGGAGACAATATGAGGTGATGCTGGGCCAGAAAGTTTTCTCTTTTCTCGAATTGATGTGATACACCAAGTTTTCAGGGAGAGTGCCCTTGAATTTACATGGCCTAACAGCAGGTCAGACGTTCCCATCTATTCACGCCATGACCCTGCAAGCCCTTTCACCTCTCTGAGCCCAGCAACAAAAGGAGGCCTCTGGCACTTTCCCTATTTATGCCATGTTTGTCACGAGACCATGGTCAGCTAAAAGATAAAAAAAAAAACTACTTTATATAAAAGAAAATCATTATACAAGAAAAATATAGTATGTTTTATTTTCATAACATAAAAGTGACTAAATTCAAACCATCCTACTTACCCAAATTGTTTAACATGGCCAAGCAGTGCTATCTGGTCATTTTTCACACTTACATATGAAAAATTCATCATTAATATATCAGTACCATGACAGAATCTACAGCTTTGAAGTCTTGGAAGCAAATTACAGGTTACAGATTGGCTTGCTCTTGGGATTTAAATAATGTGCTCTGTGGAATTAATAATTGTATAAGAAATATTTGCTGAATGAAATAATGAATGAACAAAGCTTGTTCACAGAAATAAATCCAACTCTAGATGCCAGAGATGCAGTAAAGTTCATTGCCTTTTTTTTTTTTTTACAGAAAATGCCATTTAACAGAGATTTGAATTTCCATTATTAGACAACTTTATGTAAGTTAAGGCATATCTCCTTAAAAGTCTATAAAAATACATAGTAGAGGGGCAGCTGGGTGGCTCAGTTGGTTAAGTGCCCGACTCTTGATTTTGGCTCAGGTCATGATCTCACAGTTCAAGCCCCACATCGAGTTCCACACTGACAGCACAGACCCTACTTGGGGTTCTCTCTCTGTGTCGGTCTGTCTCTGGCCCTCCCTGACTTGTGCTCTCTTTCTCTCAAAATAAATAAATAAAAACTTTAAAAAAAAATACAGGGTTCCTTGGTAACTCAGTCAAGCATCTAACTTCAAGTCAAGTCATGATCTCACAGTTCATGAGTTCAAGTCCTACTTAGGGTAAATCTGTGCCCTGCTTCAGGTAAGCTCGAGCCCTGCTTCAGATGAGCCCCCACTTCTCTCTCTCTCTCTCTCTCTCTCTCTCTCTCTCTCCCTTTCTCTCTCTGCCTCTCGCTCACTTACACCTTCTATCTCTCTCTCAAAAAAAAATACATATTTGATACAATGCCTTCGTTCATTCTTGATGTTTGCTTACTATTGCAAACAGGAAATACTAAACGAAATGTTGAAAGAGGTCGATCACTCTGATTCCTGGATCTTGGTAACTTAGACAGACTGCATGTCCCAGTGTATTTCTGACCGTCATTCAGGAAGAACTACCTTAAAAACACCATTTCTTTCTTAAAAACCACCATTTTTTTCATAGAAATGAATAGTTTTATTTTTATTTATTTATTTTTAATATATCAACTTTATTTTTTTTAATTTTTTAATGTTTATTTATTTTTGAGACAGAGAGAGACAGAGCATGAACGGGGGAGGTCAGAGAGAGAGGGAGACACAGAATCTGAAACAGGCTCCAGTCTCTGAGCCATCAGCACAGAGCCCGACGCGGGGCTTGAACTCACGAATCGCGAGATCATGACCTGAGCCGAAGTCGGACACTTAACCGACTGAGCCACCCAGGTGCCCCAGAAATGAATAGTTTTAAATGCTTATTCACATACCAGTCAAGACATGTGTGCAAAGAACTCAAAATGAATGTAATTATGCTCTGGTCTTATCACTCTTACTCATGGAATACTAAGGAAATCTGTTAAGTAGGAAGATTTAGTAAAAGATTTCACAGTACAATAGTTACAGTAAAGTTGGCTTTTTAAATGTGAATAAACTATTCCAGTAGATGTCTAAAAATAAGGAAAAAGTCTTAGTTGGCATTCTACTCTGCCAGCTCTGCAGAATAGCACACCATTCTGGCTTGGAATCTTAAAACACACACACACACACACACACACACACACACACACACACTGAGTCATTTGTAAATAATACAAACTTGGGAAGTTTCTAAAGGTAGAAATTTAGTAAAATTTAGTTCACAATACTTAGATGTTTACTACAGTTATCTATAGCTAGGCTCAAAGTTCAGTCTTAAAGTTTATTGTCCATGTGACAGTAATCAGTTTGGAGAAGTCTTGAGAATATTTTTGCTACTGTCCTACTTTGCCCTCTATGTATATCACAAAATTCCATTGTGCCCCAAACTAAGTTAAGTTCAGCATATAAGATGATAAATCAATTATTTGGTGCCCTTTAATCAGCAGTAGTCTGGGCAGAGCATTCTGGTGACTGCCACTACGTTCCATGAATAAGAACTCTTGGCTGGAAAGAATCCCTACTTCCTTTCTCTTTGTGACTCAAGTTTTTACTTTCCTACTGGTCCTCTACAATGGGTTTTCTCTTTACCATCTCCATCTGGAGCCATCTCTACCACCATGAATGGCCTCTACTGGTAGCTGACATGACTCACAATCTTGGTCGAGGACTGAACACTTTTCTCAGGTTGGTTGGAATTACTGAGAGGTTCTTTACAAAGAAATAAAGGGAAATGTGACATCTCTCCTTGTATTAGCCATTGTCTTTGTCTGCCTCAAATGAACTCTTTCCTTTTCTATTAATAGATCTTGGCCTGATTTCAAAGGCAGACACAAAACCCAGCATGGAAAAACCATCTCTGTGGCCTCAGTTCAGATAGAGGCACAGCTAGACTACATAAATGCTTCCTGAGATTTTGTATCTAAAGCTTGTGAGAACACTTTTCATCTCTGGGGGGTGGAAATCATGGAGTGTGAAGCCCGTGCTGCAATATGGTTGTGATCTCCATTCAGTACGGTGAAGAAAGGAAGAAAATCCATCTGTAGAAGGAGAGTATGAAGCCAAATAGAAAATGCATAGAGAAAGAGAAAGAGAGAGAATTCCAATTTTGTTTAAGGCCCAAGTCCAGCTCTTCCATCACCCTTCTGTGAGCCAATAAATTCCTCCTTTTAACTTAAGTTTGTGAGAGATGATTTCTGTCACTTGTAACCAAGAGTGTTGACCATTAACCACAAAGTATTAGAAAACCAATGAAATAAAAGACTACAGAACACAGTTTTTTTTAGGTGAGAATAACAAAAGTTTGCCTGAAACTTAACATCTTAACCTGCAAACTGTATTCACCAGACTTACAAGTTTTGTTTTTGTTTTTTAACCTCACTAATTCACGCAGACTTGAGTATTTAATCAGACAAATCAATATTTGGTCCCAAACTAATTAAGGTTGCCACTTTTCATTAGTGTACAGAGCGATTCCAAGTACTTTGCAGATCTGTCCATTCATTCGTACCTTCACTTATTTGTCAAGGTCAATGTTCTAGGCACTATAGTTACAAATAAGAAACAGAACAGCCAACTCTAAGAGCTCATAGTGTAGTGAGGGCATAACACCGATGGATGTTATGGGAATGCAAGAGGGTCCAGCTAGTACTCTGGGTGGGTGGAGAAGTCCGGAAAAACTTTACATAGGAGGTGACACTTGAGCAATGTCACAAAGAAGGAGTGGCTCTTTTGCAGCAGTGCCTTTCCACAGTTGTCACTTTCTCACCTTTTCCATTTCTGCATTTGAAAATGGAGACACTTAGAACATTAGAAATGGCCTCAGTGCCAATAATTGGAGTTAAGAAAATTTTGGCTTGACCCATAACATGAACAGGTGAGAAAGACTGCAATGCTCAAAAACAGATTTTATGCTATAAAAACTGGAATCAGATGAAACAACATGAAAATTAAGATGAATAGAAGAAAGATCTGTTTTGTATTTCTGGGTAGAATTTGGATTTTTCGTTCCAGGTCCACTTTTTAAACATTATTAATAATTCTGAAGGCCCTGCATAGGTCCAGGAACATTGCCAGAATTTCAAGGCATGAAACTATGAGTTTCTTCACCATGGTTTTTTAATCATTTCAGTTCTGAAATTAACCTTCCACAGGCTGTTCACATTAGTAACTAGTAATTCATATTAGTTGACCAAAAGGCAAACTTTCAGATGAGGGTATTATTTTGAAGTTTTAGCTCTTCTCAAGGACATAATCACTCACATGCTATCAAAATTGAACTAGCAATCAAAATAACTGTTAAGAGCCTCAGAGTTTGTATGTTGCCTGTTTCTTTTAAGCCCAGCAAAATATGCCTACATTTTAAGTGAATGGTCTTGCCTTCAATTTTGTTATTGTACTATCTCTTAGGACTGCATCTTGATAAAATGAAATCGAGTTTTAAAAGTGACTTGGGTGTCTATGGATTAAAATTGTTCATATATTTCAAGATTTTCTTCACTGTCAAAGATAAGACAATTACTGTGACTTGTTGTGTGAGCTCCGGGAGAAACTCTTCATGCACACATCATTTTTATGACATCATTCGCATTAAGAATAGGAAGGAAGTGATTCAAATGGAACTGGATACTATTCAGACATACCAAAGAGGTGGAGAGAATATTGCAGAAGGCTGACCAAAAAGAAAGAACAGCAGACAAAACAAATAACAGAAAAAAAGGAACACACCTTTGTGTTTATATTCAAAAACTTAGGAGTCAGTATGTTTTTATGGAGAAAGGTAGCAAAAGAGGTCCAGAGGTTATGATTGACCACGTCTAAAATAGAAACACTTTCCAATACCACCACCAATTTATCAGCTTATTTTACGACACGAGCATGTATTTTAGAAAATTATTCTGGGGCAGTCCTGATTTTGTCTGAATTCATTAGAGTCATCTTTTCATATGCTGTAAGTCACTTAATATCCCAAAGGAACCGGTGCTAACAGAATAGATTCTTTTCACAATAATTTCCCACCCAGTCTCATATTATCTCTTTTCTCTATGCTAACTGCTTATTTTCTGGAACACTCAGTTCATTGCACAAGGTCAACGCTCTGCCAGTAAGCGGTTAAGGCCAGAGTGACCTTGCCCTTTTTCTTCTATCACAGGATTACATGGCATGTTTGGCAGATTGCTAAACTAAATAATGTGACATATGCATATTTCTCAAATTGTCTACAGTCTGTAGACAAATTACTACAATTTTGATTTATTGGGTGATTTTCCATCAGATTAAGGTGAAACATCCTTAATAAAGTTTTGTACCCAGGGGCGTCTGGGTGGCTCAGTCGGTTAAGCATCTGACCGCGACTCAGGTCACGATTTCATGGTTCACAGGTTCGAGCCCCACATCAGGTTCTGTGCTGACAGCTCAGAGCCTGGAGCCTGCAGCCTGTTTGATGGATTCTGTGTTTCCCTCTCTCTCTTCCCCTCCCCAACTCGTACTCCAACTCTCCCTCTCAAAAATAAGTAAAACATTAAAAAAATTTTTTTAAATAAATAAATAAATAAAGTATTGTACCAAACCGCAGTTCTGGTTAAGTCTACCAGTGTTTGCCTCTGCTCACTGATTAGTAGGACCATGATTTTTTTTTTTTTAGAATAACTTTTTATTTTCTAATTTAACAGCCTCAGGGTCTAATCTCTTCATATTTTTCAGGGTAAAAACAGCTTTAAATGTTTCAATGTAGACTATACATAGAAACTATAGTTTCTACTATGAATAAAAATAATGATTTGGTATACATTTGAAACTCCATTTTCTACCTTTGTTTATTGTCTAGGTTCAAATATTTAAGTGTAGCCACATGAAATTCAAGCTTAATTAAAACTTTTGACAGTGTTAGTGAATAAGTGTTTGGTAGCTTACTATCAATTAACTTTCTATACAGTCTTGTGTAGATTTAAAAAAATCACCATCCTAGGGGCGTCTGGGTGGCTCAGTCGGTTAAGCATCTGACTCTTGGTTTCTGCCCAGGTCATGATCTTATGGTTTTGTGGGTTCGAGCCCCCCGCATCAGGCTCTATGCTGACAGTACAGAGCCTGCCTGGGACTCTCTCTCATTCTCTCTCTCTGCCCCCCCCCCGCTCTCTCTCTCAAAATAAGTAAATAAACTTAAAAAAAATCACTATTTTTCAAGAATACCCACTTTTTCCAAAGAACATGAAAATACAATTATGACAGTAAATTAGGAGAAAGGACAAGAGCAAATGAATTTTTGAAAGTTCTGTTTGCTTTGGAGATTCTAAAGATAGTTGAGAAATTTAATTTGGAATTTTTCAGTTTCAATAGGATGTCTTAAGTTATCACAAGATTATCACTTCCACATGTGTGGCTAGTATTTCTGGACTAATATTTTAGGGTGCCTGAAAGAGATTCACTTCAGAAAACAATGGTGATTCCGGGCTAATGAAAGGTTTCAAGGGTCAGAAGTCAGGAGATTATTACTCTTCTCTCCAGCTCTGTTATTGATCTGATATGCAAACTTCAGGAAATAATTTTATCCTTCTCCCAAATATTGGTTTGATATAAAAAACAAAATCATATTAGCAGTTCGAAACGTCATGTTCTTGTAAGCAGTTCTTTATAATCACCGTTTGTCACGTGAGAACAGTTTACGTATTGTTACTGGGAATCTTCACCAGTAGAGTCCTTTTCCCATTTCTTCAAAACCTTATCTAGAAATGCTGGAATATCCGTTCTTCAGAAAGCAGATAAGTCTTGTCGCCATGCCAACCAAAACTAATGTTATGGGAGATAAATGTGGTAATGTCCATACTTCTTTCTTTAAAGGGCACTTTAGCCTTTCCTGGTACTTGATGTGTTCTGCACAATGAAAATGAACGCCCACAGCTCCACAAGGAGCTGTAATGTCATTGCTCTTGGCTGCCACAAAGTGGCAGTGTGCCCACTAACTTCCCCATTACTGAAGCCAACCTTGGTCTTCAGAATGAACCAGGCTAAGAGAACTAGACCTCAAGTTTAGGGTTGCCAGACAAAACACAGGAAGCCCGGTTAAATTTAAATTTCAGATAAACAGCAACATACTTATACTAAAAAATTATTCAGTGTTTATCTGAAATGCAAATTTAACTGAGTGTCCTGTATTTTGAAGTGCCAAATCTGGCAACTCTACTGTGTAAGTTTGACTCTTGCAATCATGCAACCTTCTTAAGTTGAAATGTACTTATCTTCAATGTATTAGGTAGTTATCCAAATCTACTGAATTATGGAAACTCTTTAGTTAGGGGTGTCTATATTTCCCTCTTCCACTTGACTTCCATTTACCACATAGTACCTGACCCACATTTTTACTCATAAAAATGAATGTAGTTGAAGGCATATTTGTAGTACGTTTGAATGCTGGCTACATCGTGGCTATTACATTAACAAGCATTTACTGATCACACAATACATACTTTAGAAAAACGTGCACCAAAGAAGTTAGAAAAGATGGTAAAGAAGGGGCAGAAATTGACCTGAATCTTGGGGGGTGAGGGTGGAGAAGAAAAACTTAAATGAAGAGAATGAAAACAAGAAACTTTTGAAGGGCAGGTATTTTCATAGCAAAATAAAATTAAAATATTTATGAAAATGTTAAAGGTTTAGCCCAAGGAACCAGTTAGAATATCGGACCATTAACATGATTTATTCATTCATTCTTGTGCCCAAATAATCTTGGCATATATCATATATACTCAATAATGAAATAATTGAATTATTTCAAAAAATAAGAATGATACTGAGCTTGATTGCACTTAGTTTTCCATTTTTAATTCACTTGAAATTTTCTCCTTTATTTTAATGAAATCACTTCAAGCCTTATCAAATTTCAGCAGAACTCAATCTGGCTTTTATTATAACAGTCCTATGTAATTTTTTTGTGTATAAAATTATGTATATTAGTTGTTTACTCCAGTGTACTGGGTTTAAAATAGAATTTGTCTTTCTTTGTCTAATGTATTCAAAAGTCAGTTTAAATTTAAATACAGATTTTAATTTAATACAAAGTGTCCCATAAAATTCTGCCTTCAATCTCACTCACTCTACCAGAAATCTTGCATCGAAGATGTGGTGTGTGAGTTTTTGCTTCCTTTTTTCAAGGGACTGAAAATTATGTACTCAACCTGACCTGTAAGAATGCATGTATCTCTGCTTCCCACTCTCATCAAGTACATTCTGTGCAGAAGGGCTCCACATTTTTACAAATTTACAGGATAAGCAAATCATCTAGTTCTTATGATAAGGAGAGATAGTGAATGAAAATCTATAATTGCTATATTCTGCATAGTGAATAAGTAACAAATCTACCTCAAGCTGCACATATTGTCTAATACAACCTAGCTATAAGCAAACACCTTATGCTATTGATTTATATTATAGCAAAAAGTATGTACTCTAGCTAATCAATAATTTTATTACTTTTTGGAAATTCATGCTATATTTCACCATTTCAACAATCTACATTAGGTAAAGCCTTTTTACCTTGAGCAAAGTATTATAGAGTTTATTATCATCAGCATCTCATTTTTTGGTTGTATGTACCAGATATTCTGCTGGGTGCTATACCAAAAAAAATGCATTTTTACGATTCACTTCTTTCTAACAGATTTTTAAGTAACTTATAAACATAAAGTTAAAAGAGGTTATGATTACTGATATAGTTACAGTTACAATGAGTGACGGTCTTCAACGGTTGCTAACAGGGATTAGCTCGTGTGGTTCAAAGCTCTCTAGTGAAGAAAGCAAAACAGGAAACCTGAGTGGTTCTAGGAATGGCAGAGAGGTAGAGTTATGTTCTCTAGCATAGAACCTTATTTATAAATATTCCAAATTGCTAACTAATGGCAAATTTACACATTTTGATGATACACAGAACAGAAAATAAGATTAAAATTTTCTTACGGAAATCAAGTACTCTTCAGAGTAACTGAGTAAATGAGCATCCAACTTTGTGTGAAGGAGGGCGAGGGAACAGGATGTAAGATGACAATGTTTATATCTCATTCATGGATACTGTAATAGAAACACAGGATATTTCAATAGTACAGTAAATGGACAGAGCTTGATAAGAAGCAAAGAATATTTAAATCCAGATGAGAACGGCCGAGTAAAGAAAGGAAAGACTACTGTACGGTGGTAAAGAGCGTGTCAGAAAAAAAAGACCTAATTCTTCTGATACATGAAAGTTTCTATAAATCAATAGGAATAAAACCAAAACCTAACTGAAAAATAAGTAAAAAACATGTACAGATAGTGAGCTGAAACAGAAATAGAAATAACTCATCTAAAAAGATGGTCATCCTCACTCATCTTAAGAGAAGTGCAATTAAAACCATGAGATAACATTTTTCATCATCAAACTGCTAGGAGCACAACAGTTATGAGGACACTAAAGACAAGAGATACACAGAGAGCAAGATAAAATGACAGTAGCAGTGAAGGAGGAGACAGCTATTGTAGATGGTGTGGACCATTCTGATTGAGGTGGGAGTGGAGGGTAGGAGAAAGGAGGAAGTGAATGAAAGCAAACAATGAGTATAGATGGCTTTGTTGATGTATTTTTGCTATAAACGAGACGAGAAGGATAGTACCTACAGGGGAGTAAGGAGTAAAAAGAGTTTTGTTTATTATGAAATGAACGAGAAATATGTAGAATGTGTATAGTATGCTACCATTTGTGTGTTCTGAGTTTTAATAGATGAAAGAGAGAGAGAGAGAGATGCTTGTACATGCAAATATGTAAAGAATATTTCTGGAAGGATTCACATAAGGAAATTAGGTAGCTAAAAGACAAGAGGTAGATGATCATTTCCTTTTTTGCTTTTCAATTTCATGCCATATTCTTGAATCATCCATACAGAAAGAAAACAATTCACTATTTAAAATACCATACAAAGGGGTGCCTGAGTGGCTCAGTCGGTTGGGCATCAGACTCTGGATTTCAACTGGGGTAATGGTCTCATGGTTTGAGATCAGCCTTGTGCTGTGCTCTATGCTGCCAGCACTGAACCGGCTTGGGATTCTCTCTCTCTCTCTCTCTCTCTGCCCCTCTTGTGTTCTCTCTCTCTCTCTCTCTCTCTCAAAATAAATAAGCTTCAAAAATAATTTTAAAAAATATTATATAAATTGTGCTCAACTGTGAACATGATTTAATTGTTCTCCATTCAAGTTGCATCTTACAAATTAATTTAGAAAGGTTGAAAATCATGTTTATATTTTTTTAATTTAAAAATGTTTTTAAATTAGTTTCATTGCATTAAGAAAACAATAATCAGAGAAAATTTCATTAACCTTCAAGTTCCATGTGGACTTTATTAGCTAATAAATATTTTCTAAATCCTAATCTATCAGCATAAGTCAAAATACATTTTCACAATTGTTGTGGGTTGAATTGTGTTCCCAGAAATGATATATGTTCCAGTCCTAACCCTCAGTATGTGTGAATATGACCTTACTTGTAAATCAGGTCTTTGTTGATATAATCAAAGTAAGAGGAGGTCATATTGAATTTGAGTGGGCCCAAACCTATGACTGGTGTCCACATAAGACAAGGGGACTTTGGACACAGAGATACACAGAGATAATGCCATGTAACAGTGAAAACCAAAACTGCAATGATGCAGCCTCAAGCCAACGAATGGTAAGGATTGCCAGCAACCAGCAAAAACTAAGAGAGGCAAGGGTTTTTCCCAAGAGTTTTTAGTGAGACCATGGCCTACCAACACCTTGATTTTGGACTCCAGACCAAAAACTGTGAGAGAATGGCTTTCTTTTGTTTTAAACCCAGTCTGTGTTATTTGGCTACAGCAGCCCCAAAACTAATACAATAAAGTGATATTTCATGAATAATGTGGGAAAATGTGTCTTGGAAAAGTAGTTTAGATTTCAGGAATATGAGATCATATGCATTCACAGAAAACAGAGATTAGAGTAGTATAGAATATCTTTTAAAGGAGCAAGATAAATTGTTCCAAATCTAACCGAATGATTTGAATACAAAAGATAAAAAAAAAAAAAAGATAATTGATACAGGCCAGCTCTGTACATACGAGTGACATGGATATAAAGGTGAATACTCATTTCTCACATGACAAAGATGGTAAATAGATAAAAGAAAGAAAAGACTGTTTCGCAGACATAGGACTTTGTGATTCAGACTGACTCTTCTGAGAGTTTGTCTATTAAACAATCTGACTCAAAGAAAGCACAAATGTCTTTATTCATGTGGAAGGAGTATGTTCATGTTGGGAAAGGTGTTGCAAACAAAATACTGAATACTTCAGAATTAAAAAAAATTATGCAACTGCAATGGCTCAGTGTTTTACACAGGGGCAATGAGTAATTGCTGTTCTGTGTTTATTTTTAGATAAAAGATCTGCAGCTATAGAACCCTTCTCCATGACATTTTCACAGAACACACTATTTAAGATTTACATCATTTCATCACTCAAGGTAATTTATTTCTTAAGAATACCATAAAATCTATTTAAGTCATTTCCTGTCTCCCAATGAAATGAAAGGCATCTCTAAAGGGATTTCAGTGTATCCTTTTGAGTGTGTGTGTTTTATATTTTTGCATTTTCCCAGGAAGAAATGGAGACAGTGACTCAATTAATACCTTATGCTTATTCTCTCATTATTCCATTCTTGGTTTCAGCAATTATTTGAAATAAATGGAGGGCTGTTTGCTAACTCTCTTAGGCTGGTGCTTATTAAGTAATAGCCCTGGTCTGCCCTATGTTGTTCTTGTAGTCCAGTCATGAATAAATAGGACTCCAGCTCTCATTCAAAGGAAGCTTTGGAAATGACTCTTATTTATTTCTGCTAACATTACAAAGAGAGAGAGGAGAAACTATTGACAGTGATAAAAAAAAATTAAAGTCTATGCCAGTCTAATATCTGATGAAGATCCTTAAGTATTTATTTGAAGATGAGAAACTGTTAACTCATCACAGACAGTGGATTGGGTCTGAGGATTAAGATTCCCTGACCCCAAATTGTCAAGCGTTCCTGACTAAGGTACTCAAACAATCTAGGAATTAACACTCACTTTTTAAAAAAAAGGTTTTTTTAACGTTTATTATTCTTGAGAGACCAAGAGAGACAGAGCACAAGAGGGGGAGGAACAGAGAGAGGGAGGGAGACACAGAATCTGAAGCAGGCTCCAGGCTCTGAGCTGTCAGCACAGAGCCCGAAGCAGGGCCCGAACCCATGGACCTCGAGACCATGACCTGAGCTGAAGTCGGATGCCCAACTGACTGAGCCACCCAGGCCCCCCAACACTCACTTTTTCTGTTTGTTAAGATGATTGTGGATTCACAGCCAGTTGGAAAAAAACAATACAACGGGATCATTTATACCCTTTACCCAGTTTTTTCCTTTGTATAATGCTGCACTATATCACAACCGCTATATCGATATTAATGCAGTCCAGTGATCTTACATTTCTCCAGTTTTACTGGTACTTGTGTGTGTGTGTGTGTGTGTGTGTGTGTGTGTGTGTAATTATATATGATTTTATCACATGTGTAAGTTATGCAGTTTACCATCACAGTCAAGATGCTAGAAATTTCTGTCACCAGAAGGATCCTTCATGTTGCGCTTTTAAACCAAACCCGCCTCTCTCCTGCCACACCTCCAGCTTTTCCCTGATTCTCATCCCTAATCCCTGACTACCACAAATCTGCTCTCCATTTTGACAATTTTGTTATCTCAAGATATTGTATTAATGGATTCATTCGGTACATAAACTTTAGAGATTAGCTTTTTTCTCCCTGGACGTTCAAGCAAGTTGTTGCATGTATCAAAGCTTGTTCCTTTCCTTTGCTATGGTTGACTCTACCATAGTGTATGGTTTTATGACTCTACCATAGTTTTTCAACTTACCTGTTGAACATCTGCACTGTTTCCAGTTTGGGACAATTATGACTAAAGCTGCCGCGAACAATCGTGCATAGGTTTTTATGTAAACATGTCTTTGTTTCTCTGGGATAAATACTCAGGAGTGTAATTGGTTGGTAAGAGACATTGGCATATTTAATTTTATAAGAATCTTCCAAACTTTTTCCCATAGTAACCTACCATTTTACATTCCCACCAGCAATACATGAGTGATCTAGTGTATTCTAGTCACTGCCAGCATTAGATATGGTCACTATTTTTTATTTCAGTCATCTTGCTAGATTTATATTGATGTATCTTTGAAGTTTTAATTTGCATTTACCTGATGGCTAATGAGACTGACATCTTTTCATGTGCTTATTTGCCAAGTGTGTACCCTCCTGATGAAATGTCTGTTCGTGTCTTTTGACATTTTCTAGTTGGATCGCTTGCTTTCTTACTGCTTTTTAAATTTGCCGTATAATTAAAATACAATGTTATATTGGTTTCAGAGGTACATTATAGTCATTGAACAGTTCTATACATTACTCAGCACTCATCACCATAAGTCTACTTTTAATCACCTTCACCTCTTTCACCCATTCCCCCATTAGTTTGGTATCCATTAGTTTGTTCTTTATAGTTAAGAGTCTGGTTTTTCTGTTGTCTCTTTTTTTTTTTCATTGTTTATTTGTTTTGTTTCTTAAATTCCATGCATGAGTAAAATCATATGGTATTTGTCATTCTCTGACTAACTTACTTCACTTGCCATTATACCCTCTACATCCAACCATTTACTGCAAATGACAAGATTTCATAATTTTCTATGGCTGAGTAATATTCCAATGTGTATGTATACTGCTTCTTTATCCATTCATCTATAAATGGACATTTGGGTTGCTTCCATATTTATGCTATTCTAAATAATGCTGCAATAAACATAGGGGTGCATATAACCTTTTGAAAAAATGTTTTTGTATTCCCTGGGTAAATAACCAGTAGTGGAATTACTAGATGAGACACTAGTTCTATTTTTAATTTTTTAAAGAATTTCCATACTGTTTTACCTGGTGGCTGCACCAGTTTGCATTCCTACCAACAACACACAAGGATTCTTTTTGCTCCACGTCCTCACCAATACTTGCTATTTCTTATGCTTTTGATTTTAGTCATTCTGACATGTGTGAGGTGTTATCTCATGTGATTTTGATTTGCATTCCCCTGATGGTGAATGACGTTGAGCATCTTTTCTTGTGTCTGTTGGCCATCTGGATGTCTTTTGGGGAAACATTTGTCCATGTCTTCTGCCCATTTTTTGAATTGGATTATTGGTTTTTTGGTGTTCTTTATATATTTTGGATACTAACCCTTTGTTGGATATGTCATTTGCAAATATCTTCTCCCACTCAGTAGATTGTCTTTTAGTTTTGTTGATTGTTTGCTGTGCAGAAGCTTTTTTATTTTGATGTAGCCCCAATAGATTATTTTTGCTTTTATTTCCCTTGCCTCAGGAGATGTACCTAGAAAATTGTTATTACAGTTGATGTCAGAGCAATTATTGCCTGTGTTCTTATCCAGGATATTTATGGTTCCAGGTCTCACATTTAGGTCTCTGATCCATTTTTGTGTATGGTATGAGAGAGGGTCCATTTTCATACTTTTGCATGTAGCTGCCTAGCTTTCCCAACACAGTTTATTGAAGAGACTATCTTTTCCCCATCACATATTCTTACCTCCCTTGTCAAAGACTAATTGACCATATAATCATAGGTTTATTTCTAGGCTCTCTATTCTGTTGCATTGATCCAATGGTCTATTTTGTGCCAGTACCATACTATTTTGATGACTATAGCTTTGTATTATATCTTGAAATCTGGGATTATGATACATTCAGTTTTGTTCTTCTGTTTCAAGATTTCTTTGGCTATTGTGATTCTTTTTGGTTCCATACAAATTTTACAATTGTTAGTTCTAGATCGTGAAAATGCTGATGCTATTTTAGTAGGGATTGCAATTAAATGTGTAGATTGCTTTGGGTAGTATGGATATTTGAAAAATATTTGTTCTTCCAATCCGTGAACATAGCATATCTTTCCATTTGTTTGTGTCGTCTTCAATTTCTTTCGTCAATGTTTTATAATTTACAGAGTACAGGCCTTTCACTTCCTTTGTTAAATTATTCCTAGGTATTTTTGTTGGTGGTGGCTGGTGCAACTTATAAATGGATTATTGATTTCCTCTTTCTGCTGCTTCATTATTAGTGTAGAGAAATGCAACAGATTTCTGTATATGATTTTGTATCATGCAAATTTACTGAATTTATTATCAGTTCTAGTAGTTTTTGGTGGAGTCTTTAGGGTTTTCTGTATATAGTGTCATGTCATCTACAAATAGTGAAAGTTTTACTTCTTCCTTACCAATTGGATGCATTTATTTCTTTTTGTTGTCTGATTGCTGTGGCTAGGACTTTAATACTATGTTGAATAAAGTGTGTGCGAGAGAACATCTTTTTGTTGTTTGTTGTCCTGATTCCATTTCATTGGTGGTAATTGGTCTGTTCAGATTTTCTATTTCTTCCTAATTCAGTTTGGTAGGTCTATGTTTCTGGAATTTATCCATGTCTTCTAAGTTGTCCAATTTTTGGCATAAAATTTTTCACAATATTTCCTTAAAATATGTTGTATTTCTGTGGTATTGGTTTTATTTCTCCTTTTTATTTCTGATTTGTAGATTTGAGTCCTCTACCATTTTGGTTTTTGATGAGTCTGGCTAAAGATTATCAATTTTGTTGATCTCTTCAAGAAGCACCTCCTGGAGTCATTGATCTATTCTAACCATTTTTTAGGTTTCTCGTTTGTTTGTTGCTGTTATTATTCCCTTCCTTTTGCTGGTTTGGGATGTTGCTTGTTGTTCTTTTCTTTCTCTAGCTCCCTTAGTGTAAGGTTAGGTTGTTTATTTGAGGTTTTTCTTGCTTCTTAAGGTGTGCCTGTATTGCTCATGAATTTCTCTCTTAGAACAGCTTTTGCTGTGTCCCAAAGATGTTAGACCATTGGGTTTTCATTTTCATTTGTCTCCATGTATTTTTTAATTTCCTCTTTGATTACTGGTTGACCCATCAATTGTTTAGTAGCATGTTATTTAACATCTGTGTATTTGTATTCTTTCCAAATTTTTTCTTGTGGTTGATTTCTAGTGTTGTGGTCAAAAAAGTTGCATGGTATGACTTCAGTCTTTTTAAATTTGTTGATACTTGTTTTGTGACATAACATGTGATCTGTAATGGAGACATTTCATGTGTACTTGAAAAGAATGTATTCTGCTGTTTTAAGATGGAATGTTCTGAATATATCTGTTAGATCCAATATATCTGGTCCAATGTGTTATTCAAAGGCACTATTCCCTTGTCGATTTTCTATTTGGATGATCTCTCCATTGATGTAAGTAGGGTGTTAAAGTCTCCTACTATTATTGTACTAATATGAATTTCTTCCTTTATGTTTGCTAATAGCAGCTTTATGTGTGTGGGTGCTCCCATGTTGAGTGTGTAAATATTTACAATTGCTATTTCTTCTTGTTGGATTGTTCTTTTTCTGATTATTCAGTGTTGTTCTTTGTGTCTTATTACAGTCTTTGCTTTAAACTCGATTTTGTCCAGTATTAAGTATTGCTACCCCAACTTTCTTTTCATTTCCATTTGCATGATAAATGCTTTTCCATCCCTTTATTTTTAATTGTATGTAACTTTAGGTCTGAAATGAGTCTCCTGTAGGCAGTGTATAAATTGGTCTTGCTTTTTTATCCATTCTATCACCCAGTGTCTTTTGACTGGTGCATTTAGTCCATTTACATTCAAAGTAATCATTGATAGGTATGTATTTATTGACATTTGGTACTTGTTTATGATTATTTTCATATTTCTTCTCTGTTCCTTTTTCTCCAGCTCTCTTCCCTCCAGGTTTGCTGGCATTCTTTAGTGATGTACTTGGATTCTTTACTGTTTATTTTTTGGACATCTATTACTGGTTCCATTAGTGGTTACCACTAGGCTTATATATGCATCTTAACATCTTATGCATATGGCAGTCTATATAAAGTTGATGGTTGCTTAAGTTCGAACCATTCTTTTTTTTTAAATTTTTTTTAATGTTCATTTATTTTTGAGAGAGAGAGAGACAGAGCATGAGCTTGGGGGGGGGGGGGATAGAGAGGGAGGAGACACAGAATCTGAAGCAGGCTCCAGGTTCTGAGCTGCCAGCACTGAGCCTGATGCGGGGCTCGAACCCACGAACCGTGAGATCATGACGTGAACTGAAGTCGGACACTCAACCGACTGAGCCACCCAGATGCCCCAAGTTCGAACCATTCTAAAAGCACTAAATGTTTATCCCTCTCTCCCACATTTTAGATACATGATGTCATACTTTGCATCCTTTTATTTTGTGAATCCCTTGACTGATTTTTATAGGTAAACCTAGTTTTATTGCTTTTGTGCTTCCTACTTTTCTTACTCCCACTTGTGGTCTTTCCTTTCCACTTACAGTGTCCCTTTTAATGTATCTTGTAAGGCTGGTTTAATGGTAGTGCATTCCTTTAACCTTTGTTTGTTTGGGAAACTCCATCTATGCTTCTATTCTGAATGATAACCTTGTTGGATAGAGTATTCTTGGCTGTGGATTTTTCCCTGTTAGCACTTTGAATGTATCATGGCACTCCCTTCTGGCCTACAATGTTTCTGCTGAAAAATCAACTGATAGCTTTGTGGGGTTTCCCTTATATGTATTTTCTTTTTTCCTGCTTTGAAAATTCTTTATCATTACTTTTTGCCATTTTAATTACTATGTGTGTTGATGCTGACCTCCTTGGGTTGATTTTGTTGGGAGTTTTCTGTATCATCTGGATCTAGATGTCTGTTTCTTTCCCCAGATTCAGCAAATTTTCAGCTATTATTTCTTCACATAAATTTTCTGCTCCCTTTTCTCTCTCTTCTCCTTCTGGGATCCCTATCATGCAAACGTTATTATACTTGATGGTGTCACTGAGTTTCCTTAATTTTCTCACTTTTATTATTTGTTTTTTCTCTCTCCTGTTGAGCTCCATTGCTTTTATTCCTTTGTCCTCCAGGTCACCAATTCATTATTCTGCCTCCTCTAGTGTACTTTTAATTTTATTTAGTGAGTTCTTTATCTCTATTTGGTTCTTTTTTATGTTTTCTATCTCTTTGTTGTGGATCTCACTGAGGTCCTCCACTCTTTTCTCAGGTCCACTGAGTATCTTTATGATCATTACTTTAAATTCTTTATCAGGTATATTACTTACCTCCTTTCTGTTCAGCCATCTTTCTGTGCTTTTATGCTGTTCTTTCATTTGGGACATATTCCTCTGTCTCCTTAATTTCTCTAGCTGTGTCTTTTTCTATGTGTTAGGAAAGCCAGCTATATCTCCTGCTCTTGAAAGTAGTGGCCTTATGAAGAAGAGTTTCTGTAGTGCCCTGTAGTGCAATGTCCCCTGTTCATCAAAACCTGGCATTGCAGAGGTATCTCCTATGTGTGTTGTGTGCACCCTGCTGTTGTGACTGAGCTGTGTTTGCCTTCAGTCCAGTCAACTGCAATGCCTCTCTTTGCCTGTTGTGGACAGGGTTTGGTCCCTGTGTTGTTAATGGGCCATCTGTGGCTGCCTTGGGTTTGAGTTGAGGGAGACCAGGCATTAGCCAGAGATGCAGTAGCACCAAACTATAGGGCACTTTCCCTGTGTTGTCCCCTAAGATTTCATTGGTGGGCAGGGCCTGCAGTCAGACCCAAAGTGTACCCCTAGCCCACTGCTGAGGTTGCAGGTAGATTGATCTATGTGGTTATAATCCCCTCTCTTAGGAGCACAAGTCATTTTGGAGTGGTGCTGGCCTCTGTTGAGGCTGCTTGCACACTACCAGGCTTGTGGCACCACTTTGGATAGACTCCTGTCAAGGCTATGCTGGAGGGTGTGTCTGCAAGAGAACAGAGGGACAGGTCTTAGAAAGCTAGCAAAGCCCACACTGGTCCACTTGTGGAGGGAAACTGTAGCCACCCGGGAAAACTCCTGCCCAGGCCAGGATGGATGGAGCAGGTCCACAGAAGAGCCCAGAGACAGGACATACTTTAACAAACTAGGTGGAGGGTATTAGTGCTTTCCTGGTTCCTGCAGGTGTCAGTGTATCTAGGCTGGGGGTCAGGAAGGGAAATACCCACCAGCTCCTTTGCTCCTCAGGAAGTCTCTCACAGATTCCTGCCCCTCCAGCACACACTCAGATTACTAAATAAATCTCCTTCGCGTATACCCCAGGCATTTTTCAAACCGCTTCCTCTCTGCAGTATCTCAGTGGAACTGTTTGTTGTTCTGTCTCTTTAAGGGCAATGACTCAGTTTCCTATCACCCTCTGGAATTCAGAGCTTAACTTGATGATTTTTAAAGTTCCAGGTGTTAAGCCCCACTGACTGTAAAAACTCGTGAAGCCAGGCCTTTCTGGTTTTCAAAGCCAAAAGTTATGGAGAATTCATTTGTGTGGGTCCCCCATGCCTGGGGTGCCTGCTTTGGAGTCTGTTTCTCTCTCCATTCTGAGCTCACAGCATCCCTCCCTCCTGTAGACAGTCTTACAGGTCCATTTGACTCCTGACCATGTCTCTGCCCTTCCTACCATCTTGAATATGGTCTCTTCTCTGCATTTAGTTGTGGAGAGTCAGTTCAGCCAGTCTTCAGGTCATTCTCTGGGTTATTTACACTGATGTAGGTGTCATCTAGTTGAGTCCATGGGATGACGTGAGTTAGTTAGGGTCTTCCTACTCTGCCACCTTCCCTGGAAGCCCTCTCACTGTTGAGTTTTGACAGCACTTTGTATTTTCTAGATACTAGTTCTTAGATGGACATGTGGTTTTCATATATTTTCTCCAGTCTGTAGTTTGTCTGTTCACCTGATTTACGAGGTCCAATTTATTATTTGTTCCTGGATCAAGTCTAAGAACTCTGTACCTAGATCCTGGTCCCAAATATTTTTCATTACTTTTTTCTCTAAAAAGTTTTCTAGTTTTACATTTTACATTTAAACCCATGATCCATTTTCAGTTCATTTTTGTAAAAATGTGAGCTTATTTGATGAAAAGGCTATCCTACCTCATTGAACTGGTTTTGCAATTTTGTCAAAATCAGTTGAGCATATTTGTGTGGGTTGAGTGCTGGTTCTACATCTGTTTCATGGATCTATGCGTTTCTCTCATAATACCACATTGTCTCGATTCCTATAACTACAAGCCTTCATATCAGGTAGAGTGATACCTCAAAATTTAGTTTTATTTGTCAAGATTTTTTTTTAATCTATGCTAGGATCTGTGCCCTTTTATATAAATTTTAGAGTAAACAAATCTATATCAACAACAACAAAACCTCACTAGGATATTGATAAAAAAGATATTAAATCTATACATACATTTAGACTAGATTGACATCTTTAATATATAGTATCTCCTAGTCCATGAGCATGGATGTCTCTCCTTTTATTTAGATCTTTTTTAAATTTTTTCATCAGTGTTTAGTAATTTTTAGCACAGAAATCTTGTATATGTGTATTAGACTTAAACCCAAGTATTTCTTTTTCTTTGGAGCAATTCTAAGTGATACCATGTTTTAAATTTCAGATTCTTGCATGTTCAATGTTAGTATTCAGAAATGCAACTGATTTTGTTTTTGATTTTACATTATCCTGTGACCTTGCTGAACTTACTTATTAGTTCTACAAAGTATTTCTGGTAGATTCCTGGGGAATTTCTATGTGAACAATCAAGTCATGTGCAAAGAGAAACAATTTTACTTCCTCCTATCTAATGTGTATGCCCCTTATTTCCTTTCCTATCTTATTATTAGAACTTCCAAGACCCTGTTGACTTAGAGTAGTGGGAGTGCACATTTTTATGTGTTGCCTAAATCCTCCCATAAGAGCAAACACACCGTGAAACCAGAGACTTCACCTATTTTGTTCATTTGTTGTGTCTGTTGCCTATAGGAGTGCCTGGTACATGTAAACACACAAAAAGTGTTCAATGAGCAGTTAGTGAAAGATGAATAAATGACCAAATGCATACATGAATGTTATTTGGAAGAAAATAATCATAGAATAAACAACAATAATCCACTATTCCTTCTTACCGAAGAATTGGTGACAAAATTTGACCTTCCTGCTGACAATTTGGTCTCTCCCATCTCTCTGTCCTTTACTATGTTCCAATTATTATTGTTCTCCCATTGGGCACTGTTGGAAATCCGTGTTTCTTTTCAGAACCCTTATTGCTAATCACAAAGAGTCTTGACAAATCAATTTGCTGAAAGCCATCAACAATGTATTTCCTGCCCAAATTTTCTTTCCTTTCAATCTGCATGGTTCGTTCCAGGCTGCCTGCTTGATTTCTTAACAGAGAACATATTTATTCATTTATTAAACAAATATTATTGAGAATCTATTATGTGCCAGGTGATGTTTTATGCATTTCTCTCTCTTGAGTGCTCTGTTCTTCCTGGCAACTGTGTTCTCTCTATGGCATCAGTATTTCCCTGGAACATCAGTATTTTCCATATGCTTTATGTACGGGAGGGCTTTCAGGAGGGGAAAAAAATCATTTCCAGCCCTGCGTATATGATGAAAATAGATACTCCATTTTCCAGAATCATTATCAGCTTGATACTTCCTGTATACACCATTGAATAAACTTCTGGAAACATCAAGTGATGTACATTATTGTTTCCTCATATTCAAGAAGACATTAGTTACACTATCATCAGGTTTGTTTGAGAACAAAAGTAAGATTATTAAATAAACCAAATATTAGGCATGGTAGGTTTGGAAATAATGAGAAATAAGTAGTGGAGAAAACACTGTTTATGTGGAAGTAAATTTGGAAAAGAGACAAAAATAAAAACAGGAGCCTTTTCACAATGCCTGTCTTGTTCTTCTGTCAGACATCTTAGATCATCAGAGTTCTGTTTTCCTAGTGAGGTAGCCTTCAGGTTACCAAGCTACCACTGGTTTCCTGATGCTATAAAATATAACTGTGCCTACAAAGCAACTTCTGAAGATAAATAGAAATTTTCCCTTAGAGGATAAACAGAGGCTGTATTAAATTGTAACTGGTATTCAACTCCACCAACTGGTTGGTTGATAGCTAATACATTGTAATTAATTTAACTTCATACGATCAAGATGTTGTATTATGCACGTCTCTCTCTGATTCCCCTGCAGCAGTAAAAGCTTTTCCCTCTGTTATCCATATGCATGAGTTTAGGTTTAAGTCTGTGGATGGATGCATCATAAGATGCCAGAGGGGCTCCTTGCATCTTTAGTACATGGGACATTGGTATTTATTCCGCCCTACCTAATTTTGGGCAAATTTATTTCCCATCTGAAGTATAAATGGATTATATGATTTATGAATAAACCATAATGATGGAATATCCCCTGGATTTCAAGTAAATAACATAAGGCTTACAGAAAAAAAATGAATTCATTCATTCATTCATGCCTTCATTTATCTAAAAAAAGATTACTTGATAGGCTGCTCTATGCAGTCTAGAGAATGGAGATGAGATAAAGTCCCTAGCTTCATACAACATACATTCCAGAGAGTTATCAGATCATAAACAAAGCAAGAAATAAATGAGACACTCATAGACTGTAATGAGTGCCGTAAATGAGATACAAAGGCAGAGATATGGAGTGGCCAGAGGAAGATATTTTTGCTTGAATGATCAGAGACCTCTCCAGTGGCATTTATACAGCATCCCAACAAATAGAGTCCTCCAACATCTTCAAGAATTGGTCTAGACTCTGAGCAACCTACCTGTCACAAAGCAACTTTTTTTAAAAGTTCCATTTTTAAAATTTTTTTTTTTTTTCAACGTTTATTTATTTTTGGGACAGAGAGAGACAGAGCATGAATGGGGGAGGGGCAGAGAGAGAGGGAGACACAGAACCGGAAACAAGCTCCAGGCTCTGAGCCATCAGCCCAGAGCCCGACGCGGGGCTCGAACTCACGGACCGCGAGATCGTGACCTGGCTGAAGTCGGACGCTTAACCGACTGCGCCACCCAGGCGCCCCTAAAAGTTCCATTTTTAAATGGCTCTGTCATTTAACTAATTTATCTGGCTTTTAATTTAGTGAGAAAGATGTGCTCAGTATTAAAAATTATCTTTTAAATGCGAAAAGCTAGATTTTTCTATGCCATTTAAAAATGATGTATCCCTTCCTTATCGATTTGTGATCCTTCCTTCATGATAATATTACATACTCCAGTTTTTTTTTTTTTTTTAATGGCAATAATATTTAACTGTTTCCTCCTCTGGAGTATATTTTGGTGTAATGTAGGGTATATAATTATCCGCTTTCTGCTATGCACCTTTCTCTCATACTGTAGGGTGACACCACTTTTGTCACATCTCAAACTAATGAACCATATTTTAAGTTCTGTTCCAAGAATTTTAATTTTTATATCTATAAATAAAGTTGTCCACTTTACTGTTCTGGATTATCTTTCATTTGTTTTAATGTCAAGGTTCTACCAACTTCATAAAATACTCTGAATAGAATAGACTTTTTTATTCTTCTAAATCTTGGAATAATTTATGTACATAATACCGAAATCTTTTCCTTGGCATTTAAAAAATAAGCTCACCAAAGTCTAAAAAGACACATTCCTGAATAAAATTATTTTATACACATTTGTATGTTTTTTTCTGTGATTATCAGTTAATTCAGGCCCCTATATCTAAGTCATCTTTGCTAATTTATATTTCCCAATATAATCTCCTATTTATTCAAGATTTTCAAATATATTACCATAGAATTATATTCACTCTAATCACTTTCATCTCTTGTTAATCTCATTAAAATGTTACTCATGATTTATTGAGCTTTTTGATCCTCTTTAAAATCAGAAGTTTGTCTTATCTGATTGTTTCTGATACAAGTTCTTGGATATATTTGTGGTTGCTTTCTGTAGCTGCCCTAACAAATTGCACAGAGTTGATGCCTGAAAACAACACCAATTTATCATTTCATGGGTGTGTATGTCAGAACTGATGCAGGTCTCAAGACTGAAATCGAGATGTGGGCAGGACATTTTCGGAGTGCAATGCCAGGGGTGATTCCATATCCTTGCCTCTCCAACTTCAAGAGTCACCTCCATTCTTTGTCTTGAGGTTCCATTTCTCCACCTGCGAAGCTAGACACAAGGGAGGGGTCCAGTTCTTCCACGTCGTGTCACTAAACTTCTGTAGTCACATCTGTCTCTAATGCTGTCTCTTCTTCTGCCTCTCTCTTTCACTTGAAGGACTCTTCGGATTCTGTTGAGTCCATCCAGACTAGCTTGAATAACCTCCTTGTTTTACAAACAGTTAATTAGTCACCTTAATTCTCTCACAACCTTAATTCTCCTTTGTTGTGGAACCTAACAGGTCCCAGGGATCAGGGCATGAACTTCTGGGAGGGATGGGAAAACACATGATTCTGCTTACCAAAGTAACAATTACATTTTTGATATTTGACATCATCTTTCGGCTTTCCTTTTTATTTTGTTTCTTCTTGCTTCCTTAATGTAATTCCATTGCCATTCAAAAAGCTCTAGTAGAGTGTTTGGTTTATTTATTTTCACTTTCTAACAAAAGGTTTTAAATCAATGAATTTTCCTTTAAGTACAACTTTGGCTATATCTCTGAGGTTATAATAATGTCTAGATAGTTTCTAAGTGTTAGAACTGGTAGACTTAAATTTACATGTATTTGTGTTATCTGTAAATAAACTTTTATTATTTACTTTTATTTTTAATAGAAATTGGCTGGTTCAGGTTTTCCTTAGAAGTTTTCTTTGTCAGGGGTGACTGGGTGACTAAGTGAGTTAAGCACCTGACTCTTGATTTTGGCTCAGGTCATGATCTAATAGTTCATGAATTTGGAGCGCACGTTGGGCTCTCTGCTGTCAGCATAGAACCTGCCTCAAAAAACTTGGTCCTCCTCTCTCTCTGCTCTCCCACTCACTTGTGCTCTCTCTCTCTCTCTCTCTCAAAAAAAAAAAAAAAAAAAAAAACCATTAAAAAATTAAAAGAAAAAAGAACATTCCACCCAAAGATAGAATAAATAAGTAGGCAATATTTTTCTTACTAATAACAATAATATTAATAGCATTTTTAAGAGTTTAGCTGGTACTATGCTATGCAATTATAGATATTATCTCATTTAATCTACCTAATCATACTGTTGATGAGGGAACATGGGGCAAGCTGAAGGCTAAGAACAGGCTAACGGCATTCCCCCCCCCCCACAACTGCCAGGTGGGATATGTGTGCTATTCCTCTGACACTCCCAGCTGCCCAAGAAGAAGGGAGAGGAAAAGAAGCAAAGGGCTGACTGATAGACTGTCACATGCAGGACAGGAGTCTCCTTCAGTTTACGGATAACTTAGTAAACTGCAAGAAAAAGGCAATCTTATCCATAACCTAATCTCCAGACACCTACAGACTCCATTTCCTGGAGCCCTAATATCACCCTCTTCAAGAGGGTATGTAAGGGGCATAAATTCTTGCCATGATGATGTGGGAAACAAAGGTAAATGAAAAATCAAATTCCCTTACTGCCTATAGCCCACTGACAAGTCCTTGAAACAGGCAGAGTGACCTCCCTCTAGTAGCTCAGCCACCTTGATGATGATACTTTTCTAGGGGCAAAAGAGAACCTTGGCTTAACATTATCCTGACCCCTCACGATCTTGTAAGTCTACTTTGACATATAAAAATTCCTTTGGAAACTTCCTTGATCTCAACTCCCCCAAGATATATGCTGACAATCATACTCCAAGCTTGTGGCCCCCTGATATACACCTGAAGGGTCTCACCATTGAGGTTTTACTAAACAGTAATAAATGGTGTTTTCCTAACAATCCCTAGCCCCTCAAGGTCCTGAAAACCTTGCTTCCAAAATATGTCTTAGAGACTTTATCCCTGACCCCCTCCCCCAACCTGAGTGTATATTATCAGTTACCCATCACAACCCCAGTGCAGCTCTTTCTGCCCATGGGTCCTGTCCCCCTGTTTTAATAAAATCACCTTTTTGCACCAAAGACATCCTCAAGAATTCTTTCATGGCCGACAGCTCCAAACCCACCATCGTCACCCCAAAACTCCATCACTGTGACGATATATTGTTAATATCTTTCATTTACAGAGAGCATTGAAATCACATAGCTAGTAGACAAGAAAAATAATACTTGATTTTTTAAATTGTTATATCTATTGGGGTACCTGGGTGGCTCAGTCGGTTGAGCATCTGACTTCAGCTCAGGTCATAATCTCCAGGTTTGTGAGCCTGAGCCCCACATCGGGCTCTATGCTGACAGCTCAGAGCCTGGAGCCTGCTTCAGATTCTGTGTCTCCCTCTCTCTTTGCCTCTCCCCCACTCATGCTGTTTCTTTCCGTCTCAAAAATAAAGATAAACATTAAAAATAATTTTTTTAATTGTTACATCTATTATTCAATTTTAAAGAAATATATCCCTATAATGTTTTACTCTCTCGCTCTTTTGGTGGTGGGGGGGGGTGTTGTTTTAATTTTTTAAATCTCAGGACTGAGTAAGGTAGTAAATTTTCTTCCAATTCTGTTTTTATTTATTTCTTTGGACTTATATAGTTTTCGTTTTACATAGTTTGATGTTAGCTTGGTCAGCATTTGCTATCTCATGGGAATTACATTTGCAATTTTAAGGTAAGCTTTTTTGTAAGATTTTTCCTTTAATTACAAATGACCCCCCCCATTTAATACCTTTTCACTTTGCCTACAGCTAACTTTATACACCCATACTTCCCTCACTTTCTTTTTTTGTTTTTTCCTGATGGCTCTGCCCATTTCTTTTTAATATCTTGCTTCACTTGTTAGATTTATAGCATATGCATAATTTTTAGCTGGATTTTGTTTAGTAACGCAATCCAAGAGTCTTTGTTTTTAAATAGTTTTAAAATAATTTGTGTTACTTCCATAACTGATGATTTCAGCTTCACTTTTATCAACTTATTTTATACATCTGTCTTATTTGTTTTATATTTTCTGCTGTGTGAAATACTGCAGAATATGTTTTCTTAGCTTTTGGCTTCTCTAGTGTTTTAAAAAGTACTCAATATATTTTTAATAGTACTAGTGGTTATCACGATCTTTCAAAGACATTCTTGAGGCATAATTCTTTAATTATCCAAGTTTTATACAAATATGGTATCTTTAGACTGTTCCATGAGTGAGCTGATTTTATATACTTTTGCTTACTCCTATTTCTCTATTCTATTTACCAGTCTTATTTAAAAATTTTAAGTATATTTAATCTCAAATTATTATTAATCATTTCTATTCTTGAATTTATATATATTATTCTGAGTTAAATGTGAAAACATGGAAAAACCTTATGCGGGACTTTCCTTCTTACCCGCTTCCCTTCTTAGCTAAAGAAGGAATCAACATTCTGAGAAAACTGAGCAGAAGTAAAAGAAAGAAAAAAAAAAGAAAGGAAAGGAAAAAGAAAAGAAAAGAAAAGAAAAAAGGAAAGGAAAGGAAAGGAAAGGAAAGGAAAGGAAAGGAAAGGAAAGGAAAGGAAAGAAAAGATAACCATCTGCAGATTTTCAGCTGGATTTCAGTCACTACAGTCCCTTCCTGGGATTTATTCCCAAAGGAGCTGGCAGTGGGCTGAGAATCCAGGGGGCCACACCATTATCTTTATACGGTTCCACTATCCTGAGCCATTTCAGGGCCAGCACGTTTTGTATGGAATTCCTCTGCCACCCTTTGTAAAAGACATTTACATTTATAAGGGGAATCTCCATTTGTAAAGGTGTCTCCCTCCCTCTAGAAAAAGAGAAGCTCTTATCAATGGAGAAGGGCAAGACTTACATCTGCATAACAACTATACTCTCCTTTACTGTGCTTTGCTGAAAACCTCCCCAAACTGACTCCTCCACCCCTCTACTTCTTTTTTTTTTTTATGTTTATTTATTTTTGAGGGAAAGAGACGGTACGCTTGAGAGCTAGGGAGGGCAGAGGCAGAGAGAGAGACAGGATCTGAATTGGGCTCTGCTCTTTGAGTCCATAGAGCCCAATGCGGGGCTTGAACTTACAAACCGAACCTTCAGATCACGACCTGAGCTGAAGTCTGAAGCTTAACCAACTGAGCCACCCAGGTACCCCGCCCCTCTCTACATCTTTTGTCTTTGGCTGAGGAAGATATTTAAGGTGATGGCTTGGGCCACTTTGGGGGACTTACTCTGTTTTCCTGAGTATTTCCCATGTATACAGAAGGTATATGTATTGTTCAGATTCTGCTTGCCTTTTTCTTGTTAATCTTTTTATTACAGGGAAATCTCAACAGAGAACACAGAAGGGTAGATTATTTTTCCTCCCCTGCAATTCCAAGCATACATGGATGATGTCTGTTTTTCTGACCACAATATTCTTAATCCCCAATAGTCTCTAGCACAGAGTAGAGGTTCAATAAATTTATTCATTTATTCAACATACTATTTTAACATTAACTACATGTCCTACACTACTTTAGTTTTGCAGCAATAATGGTCTCATGGAGCTCACGTTCCAGTGGAGAGAGACAGAAAATAAATACAAAAAAACCACTGTAAGGAAATAGAAGGGCTATGAAGACAAAAAAATAGGGCAATGTCAATGGTGAGAACGCAGAAGGCTAATGTTGTTCAGGAAAAGTCTAATTGGGGGTGTGATATGAAAAATGACACCAAACCAAAGAAGGAAAATAGCCACATGAAGATCAGGGGAAAACCTGCCAAGGAGGCAGGAAAGGCAAAAGAAAATGTCCTAAGACACAGATAAGCTTTCCTTCCTTCTAGGAAGGACAGGGAAGTTACCATGGAATCATGGGCAAAATTCACAAAAGATAAAAGATCAGAGTAGGAAATGAGAATGAGCCTGGAAAGCCAAGTTGGGGAAGAAGGGGAATCAAACTTGACCTCAGCACAGTGACACAGAGGGTGGGTTGTAGAAGATCATAGTCTCCTCCAAGTATAGATTATTCTTCTAATAAGTGATAGGTATTCTGGTAAGCATTTTACATGCATTGCCTTATTTCATTCTCGCCCATGGGAGAAAATCAACTGAGCGGATAAAGAGCTAGAAATTCCAAGAGCTTAACAATTTGCCAAGCATTCAACAAATCAACATGTGGCAAAGCTAAGATTTCACCTTAATGCCTGCCTTACTCTAAAATCTGTGCCCTTAACCATGATCTCAAACAGAGTGTCACTTGGGCAGACAGACCAGTTTGCAATAGCTGGAAGAGAACCTGTGACAAAAGGACTGTCAGATTCGAACTCGTTTTTGCTTCCTTGGAAAAACGTTTTGATGTTTCCTTCCTGACTTCACTCGTTAGTTCTTCCTCCTAACAGGTGCATAGTATAAAATGTATTGCTATAGTCCTTTCACCTCCCATTCAAGCAAGCAAACAAACTATATTTAGCTGGTGAGTGAATGCGGGAAGCTATACATGGTACAACTCCATAAGCGGAAACTCAAGATCTAGTGACCCTCTGTACAGCTGCCGTAGTAAATCACTGTCCATATTGTCCATTCCCAAACATGTTCTAATTAGGGGGAATGCTACCTGATAGCCTTGGTTACCATCTCAAGTTTTAGCGGAGAAGTATCCGTGTGTTCACAGGTGTTAACAAAATCTTCTAAACCACTCAACATATAAAACCAGAATACATGCAAAGCGAATGACCGATGACCCAAATTTCCTTTCGCCTCTTTCCATTTCTTTTGTTTTTATTTCTCTGTCACTAAAATCTCTCCCATTCTATAGCTTAAACACTATTTTGGTTTGCCTTCAACTGACTAAGGGAAATGAGTAGTTATACCAAGGAGTGATGAGACACAATGTGTCTCTATTCCACAGGCTTCAGTTGTAATGTTACTTGTTTAATTGTGCTTTTTTTTTTTCTTTAGTTTATTTATTTATTTTTGAGAGACAACCAGCGTTGGAGAGGGGCAGAAAGAGGAGAGAGAATCCCAGGCAGGCTCCACAATGATGCAGGGCTTAAACTCACAAACTGCGAGAACATGACCTGAGTGGAAATCCAGAGTCAGAGGCTTACCTAACCGAGCCACCCAGGTGCCCCCAATGTTACTTGTTTATAAAAAAATATGCTGAATAAAGTTAATCACACCTTATGTACATAAAAATAATCTTGGATACCGGTGTAATTACTTATTACATCCTCAGCACTATCTTTTTTTTTTTTAATTGTCCATTGGGACATTGCATATTTTGAGTATTGTTATTAAAGGGGAAAGTTGAGCTTTCTCAAGGCCCATTGTTTATTTTAAAATGAAGCAGATTACTCATTTTGTTACAGAATTCAAGAAAAGAAATCCATTAATGGATCATGAAAAATTCCATCTCCAAAACAAAGACATAAATCAGTGCAGTTTGCACTCTGTCTATGAAATATCGCACAAACTAGTGTTAGCTTTAACATAGTCCCATGTAGGTTTCATTTGGGGGAATATTGCCAATATTGGTGAGTTTTTACCAGTGATGTTGCTTTTCCTGAATCCCACTGAACCTGGAAATTGCTCCAAAATGACGGAGTAATGAGAGACAGTGGAAAAGGAGAAAAATAGTTCTCCTTCGGGCTCTGAAGCTACTTGTTTGCAATGTCATTCTTATAATCCCTTGTTTTAGCATGAGATTGTCCACACCCATATTCCATGGGACCATGTGTTCCCACTTAAAGTGGCATGTTAGCACTTTTATTTCCAGTTGCCTGCTTGCTCTTCATTTTTAATAGCTTATATATTTCATTCAGTATATCATTTTTGGAAGAATTTGAAAGAAACTATAGGCATGTTGTAATCAGTACCATTTGTTTCAGAAGACTGATTAGGTATAGGGTCTCTGACTCACATTTTTTATGTGGCCCATGTTTTTGATGATACTTCACTGAAACATCTCTTTCTGGCCATGATGACAGCATCGAGGGAGATAGAGCTCTGTTCCTTGCAATATATTCAGATCAATTACTCTACTGTGACATGAATATTTAAATGTAGAACATGTATGTTTATTTCCCAGTTATTTAAGCTATGCTAACAATTCTACTGAAAAAATGACGTTGCTCTGTTTTATGTATAAAAACCTGAATGAAGAAGTCATGGGGGTGTTTTTCCCCCAAGGAAATCATAAACCCAAGTCTTGATCTAATCAGGATTTTTTTTTTTTTTTTAGAGTTTGAATAGGAGTGGGGACTCTGGAATCCACCTCCATAGCCTCTTTCACTACCTCACCTCCACAATTGAACCCGGCAGACTAAAGACACACACTGACTTAGCAGAATGTCTGTGAATAGGTCTCCTTGAGAATATCAGGTAGAACTGAAAGGTAAATTGATTGGCATCACCAGTTGCATGACTCTGGGCCTGGCAAGAGACTCCTCTGCAGCAGAAGTGTCCCCTCTGCTACTCTCAAATAATCATCATGAATTTGGGTGCATAACTCAACAGCTTTCTGGCCCATATGACTATGATGCGTTCATAAAGATCACATCAAAATGGGGACTTTCATTTCTTTACCTATACTGGACTCAAAGTTAGTACTTGAGGCAATAGTTTCCAAGCAGAAAATCAAGGGCAGGGAATAAAACCCCTTGTCACTCCAATGTAAGAAAGTCATGGTGGCCCCTCCTTCCCTGGAGCTCTCCTCTCTTGGTCTCCCCCGCATTGCCCTTCACAAGTGCTGCTTGGAATGGCCAGTGGAATCTAATCAGTCATGCTAACACACTAGAAAGTGTTAAAAACTATTTACAAGTAATGGAGTCTTTCTTATATAAATACTGAAAATTGAAGGAGAGGTAGAAATTTTGAAGAGACGGAGAACAGAAGTCTGAAGCATTCAACTGTCTGACGTGCTTCACTAGGATCCTTACAGCCCATTCCATGAATGAAGGTCTATAAAAGTTCTGTGGGTTAGGAGAAAAGGACTTTGCTTTGAGTTGGTCTTTTGAAACGTGCAGATAGTAAGTCATCAGGAATGTCCTCCTCAATTACAAGAGGCAGCAATGCATGTGTAAGCAAGTGAAAACAGACACCAGCCCAGCCCTCAGGGGATTTGAGATTTCCCTAAGTACATTTATAAGATGGATTTAATGTAATTTTCCCATAAAATGAGTATATGGGAAGTGATTTTTCCAGGAACACACAGTGAGACAGTAGACAAGGAGTCTAAGAACCAGACCAGATGTCATAAAACATGAAATCTGTTCCTCAACCCTTTCACTAACTCACTGATGTGGCTTAGATTAATTTACTTAGTTTCTAATCCTTTTATAAAAACAATGCTTCCTGTTTATTTTTAGAATGATCCACTCAAAACCTTTAGCTGTTCTTCTCGTCCATTTTAGATTATAGCATAAGAAAAGTTAGAACTTCCTTTCAGACTATCACGATAGTTAACTTATCACAGAAGGAAGAAAAAGAATCAAACCGAGGTTACTATTGTACCAGAACAAATGCTAGCACAGAGCAAAGGTGTTCAATGCACACTGCCTTCCCTTAGCATCAGAGGACAGCTATCAATAATAAATATCTACATGAACCAAGGCAGACTTCACACTTCTGCTTTACAGATACGTCTGCTAATGGGGCTGAGTCTACAGCAGCCTGAGTCTGGGTACCGACCCCTGAAAACCACAATTTATGATGAAGCCAGGGCTCTCTGGGTATAGATACCTATAGTTAAGGTAGCTTCTAATATCTTTATCCTCAGCTGACTTATTCTAGTGGCAAGGAAAGGCACTGTCAATTTCAGATCAGTTCCTTTTCTGGGCTATCCTCAGTTAACAAAGGGAGGAAATGTGAAACATCCCTGACACCTCTTCAGCATGATTTCCCCAATCATTGACCCTGACATTATAGGGTCTTTTGATAATATTGATATTTTACCCAGATGTGTTGTGCCAATGGTGTACTAGGGCCTGGACACCTCAGGCCGAACTCATCAGAACAATTGAGGGCAGAATAATGTCCCAAGATGAACTCAGAGTTAAATTTAAAACGAGTGAGCTCTAAGACATGGTAGTAAGTAAGACAGGAAAACTAGAAACCCAGGGCACCTAATTTTAAGGTCAAAGCCATGTGTTTGTTAAGAAGTAAATAAAGATGAAGAAAGGCAGGCACTACATCCAACTACCAAATCCCTTTTTTGTGACAATATGGCAACCTCATGCAGGGCCCAGAGCAGGGTCATAAAGAATTAGTTGCCTTGATTATATATCTCTATTATTTGCTAACATTAACAGGCACACTGTCTATCTTAAACTCTTCCCCTGTTCTTCATGACCAATAAATATACTTACAAATGAAAAACAACAACAGTAACATTATTATTCCCCCTTTTTTTGTTTAAGTGTATTTATTTTGAGAGAAACAAGGACAGCGTGAGCACGGGAGGGACAGAGAAAGAAGAGAGAGAGAATCCCAAGCGGACTCCGCACTGCCAGTACAGGATCAAGACTCCCGAAACTGTGAGATCATGACCTGAGTGGAAACCAAGAGTCAGACGCTTAACCAACTGAGCTACCCAAGTGCCCCCGCCCCCACGTGTTTTTAATACTTGCTTCTTCAGTGTCAGATTCAAAGACGTATTAAGGTCCATTGTGGTCTTTCTTTGGAATTCTCTAGTTTGGGGAAAGGGAATTTAAGGTCTAAAAGGAGTGAAAGGAGGGCACCCGGGTGGCTCAGTCGGTTGAGGTTCCCACTCTTGATTTCGACTCAGGTCATGATCTCACAATCATCAGGTCAAGCCCCTCAGTCCAGAGCCTGCTTGGGATTCTCTCTCTCTGCCCCTCCCCTGATCTCATGTGCTCACACCCGTGCGCACGCTCTCTCTCTCAAAATAAATAAATGTTTAAACACTAAATAAACAAAAGGAATGAAAGAACGAAAATTACAGTGGCTGAAAGCAATATTCAAATTTTCTCACAGAGGAGGAAAAAAGAGGCATACATGGGTGTGGGAAGGCAAGAAATTTGTAACCACCAGTCTCTAAACTAAGAGAAACATCTATATGATAAAACAAACAGCAATCATGCAAACCCTCCAAACTTCAGTCAGAACCAAGTGTGGTTTTTAAAATAAAAATATTTGAGAACTTGTGACCAGATGTCTATATTTTAGAAACCATTCAGAGTGATTTTCAGTTTTGTTGTTTTTGTTTCAGGGGACTGCTCCTCTTATTTCAAAATAAAACAAAGCAAAACAAAACAAAACAAAACAAAACAAAACAAAACCCACCTGAACTGAGTAAAAGAAGTTGTCCAGAGATGTTTGATAGATTAGATTCATCAGAGAGTAGGAATGCTTTGTAATGTCCTTCATTTTCACCCCATTCTCAGACTGTTAGAATTTAGCATTAAGGACTAGCTACCAAAAACTTAGTCACATTTTATATTCATTATTTGGAATATTTTTCTCATTGAATTGCCACATTTGGTAGCTAAATATAATGAACATATGTTTACTGAGGAGAGAGTAAATAATATTGGACATCTGATTAACAGATGGGTAATTCTTTTAACTGCTGGAAGACTAACATTTTCTCATGGTAGCTTTAGGAATGATAAAGAAGCAAATGTGAAATTTGAATTTCATGTAACAGAATAGATACAGTACAGATAGTTAACATTCTGTAATACAGAATACTATTTAGATTAAAATTTTCTTTTTCATATATGGTTGAAAATAAATTTATGTTGATTTCAAACACAAGAGAACTTTATTTTGAATCTATGTGGTTTCCCACAAAATTTTCATTAATTATTCTGTTTCCTAAAGATGGTGTAAAGAAAAGATTTCAGAAGGCTGCCTGGTTCATGTACTATTTATTCTGATAAATGCATTATGGAATAAAAAGCCAATAATGTTTTTCCCAAGTGATTTTTTTTACCTTCCATCTTTTTATCTTACATTGTCCTTTGAATGCTCAACAGCATTTAGAATATTTTCTGTTTTTTTTTCCTTCATACGTAATGAAACACAGGTACTCCCTCTTTGTTAATTTAAAACTGACATATCTCCCATTTGCAGTACTTTTTTTCATAGTGTGTGATGAAGAATTCCACAGTTTATATAAAAATTATAACCAAATTACTGTATCATATTGAAATGTTCTTATAGTTGACTCATTGATCAAGTTCTTAGAAAATCTCCTGCAGGTCACATGACGTCTCAGTTCAGGCTCCATGAAAATAGACTTTGATACAGGGATTTGGATGCAAAACATTTATTGGGAGAGTATTCCCAGGAGCTAGGTCTTATGTAAGTGAGGAAGGCAGGACTGGGAAAAGGGAAAATCTGACACTATGATTGCAACTGAAGCCTCAGCCAATCAATCCTACAAGGAGTTCTGGACCTAAGCAGATCTTCCAGATGTGTCCCATGCCATTAGCTATCAGCAGACCCCCAATGGGGGTGAAAAAATGGAATGTAGACAAGGGCAAGGAGATTCCTTGCAGATAAGGATGAGTCCAGTGAAGGCAGAGCAGTGAGCCTTCAGCATTTGATACTTCTGGAAGCTGGAGAATGCATCCATAAGCCCCGAAAAGAAGATCAGGGACAGGCACCAAATATTTTTTGGTTAAAAGTCTGTTCTATAGACTGAATCATTCAGGTAGAACTTGGGAAATTTGGTAGCATGATAACAAGAATACTATCACATATTAATCTTTGAAAATCAAGAAGATGTCTACATTTGTCTATCTACAAAATACCCCTTTTTGTTTTCTTCTTCAGATGTTCATGAATCAGATAACTTCCAAATAAAAGTAGGGCTCGTTAGGAACAGGGACATGCTCAAATTACCTTAGGATATAGGGTAACTTATCATCCTCCCTCCACCCCAAATCTGTTCTTTTATTTTTCTCCTAGGCATACAGTTGCCCTGCTAAAGACGAAATTTCCCAGCCTCCCTTGTGAATAGGTGTGGTCATGTGACTAAGTTCTCACCATTACGATGTGAGTAGCATTGAATGGGTAACTTCTAGGTCCTTTTAAAAAAATGCTTTTCTGGAACTTGTTTTTCTTCCCTTTCCTTTCTCCAGGCTGAAGTGGAAATTACTAGAACAATCCCATAAGTATCATGTTAAAGTTAGCAAAGATGCCTCCACTCTGTGGAGTAAAGCCCACCTGTCTACTGTGAAATGTTACTTTTGCAAGATATAGATGCCTATTTCTTGTAAGCTATTCTATTTTTAAATTTATTTGTGGGAAGAGTTTTGCTTTCTACCTAATTAAAGCAGAGATTATTTTAAAAAGACACGTAAAATAAGAGATATAGGAATATCTGTGTTTTATGAAAGATCAAGAATAGGAAAGTGATTTGTGATACAATAATCTCTAGAAACCAGATTATCTGGTTTTTCTTCAGTATAACATTTCTGATACTCCCTTCTCTAGTTTTTCTTTTTTTAGAAGTTTATTTATTTATTTTAAGAGAGAGAGACAGAGGCAGCATAAGCAGTGGAGGGGCAGAAAGAGAGGGAAAGAAAGAATCCCAAGCAGGCTCTGAGCTATCAGCATAGAGCCCAGCTTGGGGCTCGAACCCACGAACTGTGAGCTCATGACCTAAGCGTAAATCAAGAGTTGGACACTTAACCAACTGAGCCACTCAGGTGCCCCTCCCTTCTCTAGTTTTGTGCTAATGACGATTGAACAAATCCTTCCTTGTCTTGCTGGTCCTAATTACTCTCTGTAGTCTTATTTCATGACTTCTCCTTAGGCACACCTCCTTTCTTCTGCTTTTTTTGCTGATTGGCTTCTCTCTTTCTGCTTTTCAGCTTATAGAACCTCAAATAAACTACTCTGTCCGTATGACTCACATTTTAAGAGAAAACATCTGATTGGTTTCCATTGTAACTGTTAGCTCTGTTGGGCAGAACGCTCACTCCAGACTGCTTCATAGACTTCCTGGGAGCCTAGTGTTGAGCAGCCCTTAGGCCAAGTATTGTAGGAGATTTTGTCAATTTGGGCTGCCCCGCATCCAACCTCCTTCCCATTTGTTTAGACTTTCCATTGTGCATGTTTTGGAAGTAGCCACAGGAAGCCAGGAATTTCTCCTTGTTGCTTGGCTCAAATAATGGTCGCATGAACTACGCTCAGAAAACCAGGTATCTTCACCTGGTATTCAAATCAAGACAAAGTGACATAAATTCCCAGAACCAGTTAGAGACTGCCACCGCAATGGTGGCAGTATGATCAAGATTCCAATAGCCTGAGCAGTGTTATCTTAAGTAGATTGTACCTCCCACGTCGGGCTCTGTGCTGACCGCTCAGAGCCTGGAGCCTGTTTCAGATTCTGTGTCTCCCTCTCTCTCTGATCCTCCCCTGTTCATGCTCTGTCTCTCTCTGTCTCAAAAATAAATAAATGTTAAAAAAAAAATTTTTTTTTTAAAAAGTAGATTGTACCTGAGACATTCTCTTGACAATGTCCCTCGCTGCTCTTACACTCCTGTTTTGTAAGAATGATTATTTTTTAGTTTTTATTTTTAGAGAGAGAGAATGCAAATGGGGGAGAGGGATAGAGGAGAGAGAGAGAGAGAAAGAAAGAGAGAGAGAACTCCAGGCAGGCTCCATGCTCGGTGCACAGACCAACGCAGGGCTCCATCCTATAGCCCCAGGAGCATGACTCGAGCCAGAACCAAGAGTTGGACGCTCAACCAACTGAGCCAGGCATTATAGGAATGATTTTTCAAACATTATAAATTCTATGAGTTTCTCAACATCTATCCTCCCCGCACAAATCTTTTTTGGTGAGGTAGCAATTTATCTCGCTTGCACCCCAGGTCTTCATTATGGTGGGTATTGGCACCCATCTGTGATCCAATCAGCTATGACTGGGTTGGTGGGGCCATTCAATTGGCTTTCCTCAGAAATGGTTGCGTAAGTAAGGCAGGTAACCTGAGGATATTAGGATACATGCATTTAAATTTATTAAAGATAAAAGAATAAGGTAGAAAGAAAACTCTTTTTGCATGTGCTAGTTTACTTCCTATAAACAAAGCAAAGCAAAGGTGCAATAACTTTGAAAAGGCAATGATTTATTCTGTTACCAAAGGCTTTCTCTTAGAAAAGCCTGAATCTGGGGTACCTGAGTGACTCAGTTGGTTAAGCAGCCAACTTCAGCTCAGGTCATGGTCTCGCAGGTCGTGAGTTTGGGCCCCATGTCACGCTCTGTGCTGACAGCTCAGTCTGGAGCCTGCTTCAGATTCTGCGTCTTCCTCTCTCTCTGCCCCTCCTCTGCTCACACTCTCTGTCTCTCAAAAATAAATAAACATTAAGAAAGAAAGAAAGAAAGAAAGAAAGAAAGAAAGAAAGAGGGAGGAAGGAAGAGAGAGAGAGAGGGAGGGAAGAGGGAGGAGGGAGGGGGAAGGAGGGGGAGGCAGGAGGGAGGAAGGGAGGAATGAAGGAAGGAAGAAACAAAACAAGAAAAGCCTAAATCCAAAACTGAAAGAAAAACCAGCCTCTCTTCTGGTTATACTCAGCAATGCTTCTCTCTATTCACCAGTGACCACTGGATGCAAGCACAGCAAAAGCTAAACTCTAGCCGTGGCTTAACTCTAAAACAGTGTTCAGAAATCCAGTGTCTGGAAAAGCCACATTAATGTACTTCAGTATTATTCTTTGCAACTTCCATAACCTACATCAAGTTTTATATATTGTCTCAATTAGAAGCACTAAATCTATTCTCTGGAAGATAAACATAGTTAGGTACTAAAATAAAATATTCTGCCTTTAAAAATAAGCATAATGGCCATTTAAAAACACCCTTCTTCCTGAGATTCCTGAGAATCGTTGCTATAAAATCATGGTGCTCTAATTAGGCAAGTGATGGATATACCTCTTTTTAAAAGCTTTTAAATGAATGACATGGAATCTGTAAAGAATTTTAATGACAGCCCTTCCTAAGTCTTACTACTATACAAGGTAATTGAACTAATATCACACTGAATAATCAAGATTTTCCTTCATAAGCCCTTTTATTTTTCACTTTTAAAGTGTATAACAGTATTCACTAAGCAATGAAAAATAGATGCATCTTCATGATAATATAAGCACTATTGATTTTCAGTTTTCACAATCAACCTATACATAAAGCACATATGAGATTTGCTTATGGTTATAAAACGGGATTTAAGAGTCCTGATAATCACGAAGTAAAGGTACAGCCGGCAGAATCTGAGACATGAAAGTGGGAGAGAGACCCTGAAGACAGTTGATGGGACAGAAGTAGAGGCTGAAGTTGATCCAAGTTCTAAAGTTTACCAAAGAAGGAACAAAACAATAGTGGAAGAAGGGAGCGTCAAGTGTTGCCAAGTAGATGAAATTCTCATATTTTTATTGATGGATAAGTAATAAGCAGTATCCAGAGTAGATAAATCTAAATTTGCTTTCATTCTTTATTTCACTGTGGCTTGGCAATAGATAATGATATGTGGATATAACTGTCCATAGGATCCCACAGTAGGACAGGGTCTAGAGTGTGTTATTGGGTTTTCTACACTATGCCTACGCTAAAATAGTGCAAGAGCAGAATAGAGAAGAGAAGAACAAGGGAGTCAAAAGGAGTGAGAGAGGGAAGGAAGGAAGAAAGAACGAAATAAAAGAAAGGGAAGACAGGAAGGAGGAAGAAGAAAGAAGGAAGGAAAGGAAGGAAGAAAGAAAGGAGAAAAAAAGAAAGGAAGGAAGGAAGAAGAAAGAAAGGAAGGAGAAAGAAAGGAAAGAAAGAACGGAAGAAGAGAAGAAAGAAGGAAGAGAAGAAGGAAGAAAGAAAGAAAGGAAGCGAAAAGAAAGAAAGAAGAAGGAAGGAAGAAAGAAAGAAAGGAAGGAAGGAAGAAGAAGAGAACTTTCCTCCTCCCTCCTCCTTCCTTCTCCTTCCTCCTTCCCTCCCTCCCTCTTTCTTCTCTCTTCTCCCCTCTTTCTTCTTCCTTTTCTTTCTCTGTTATACTGCCTGCTGTGCCTACAGCAAGCACATTGGTAAGAAATGGATTACAATTCTCCCCTGGGTTTAGGATGGCTGAGAGCAGGTCCTGAGGATCTCCTGAGGTCCCAGTGCGCTGTCTTAGGTTTGTGACTTTGTGTGCTTATCCATCTCATTGCCAACTCTTTTCCATTCCTATGATGGTGCTATCAAGGACAGTTGAAGTACAGTTTTTCACAGGCATCTTCAACTCCAAATGCAGAGAACATTTCTTCCTTGTTGTCAGGAAGCCTTCTCCGTGAATTGTCACCGGCCTTCTCTGTGAATCCTGTGACTTCTCATTCTCCCATGGCCTTTTCTGAAAGCTGTCACTGCTGCACCTTGAATCCTTCTGTCTTTTTCTTCTTTTCTCTTCTCTCTCCTGAGTCGCCTCTTACTTTTCTCAGTTTTCTTGTAAGAAGGCTGATGATGATATATATGTTTGTGTGTAGATAAGCAGATATATATGTGTGTATACACGCATACACGTATTGGCCATACTCCTTTATATAGACCAAATATAGTATGCATCTCTTAAAAGCATCCCAATCTTGTCAATTTCAGCTTTTGTCATTTTCAGTATTGTTGGATAATCAGAGTGAATTTCCTTACAGTCAGAGACATTGGACTGGAGTTTTAGAAACTGTTACCAGTTTTTGAACTTCTGTGTATGTTTGAGAGTGCTCAGATGTACGTTCAAAAAAGTACTAGAGCAGATCCTTAAGGTGAAGGTTACTCTTTTTCTTCCAAAGAGAAAATTGAGTTTGTTACCATGTAATACACACATTCTTATATGAGTAACATGTGTTTATATGCTTATTTTCCATCTGTATACTCTCTTTGGTGGGGTGTCTGTTCAGACCTTTTATCAATAGAGCCTTTTTATGCTTATTAGTTAAAGATTTATTATATTTCAACAAGGGTAGAGACATTATTAAAAAAATACATACTTAAGATAGGATTGTAGATATATGATCAAGTGAGATCAGGACAGAAAAGTCTAAGCTGATTCATTTGACAAAGAAAAGTTGTGGATGTAGATATTTCATGAAAGGGAGAAACCTGGGAAAATATTCAAAACAGGCTTTAAATGTAATCATTTGGTGAAACGTATTGAGTGATTCTGATGTCAGCTTTCAATGACATATGTTGAAATCCAGATATAGTGTATAACTCTGGATACCACATTGCGAAATAATGCTTTTTCTGAAAACGCGTGTTAGTTAAAATTACACAATAATATCATAGAGATGAACTAATGGTCATCTAAATGATTTCAGCGATGGTTTTAACTTGTACACTCCTGCAAGGCAGGATTTATTTAACTCCCTCAGGGATGCTTAGTGTTTGTTGTAAAGTGTGTGTGTTAGGTCCTTTGCTGATGCTGTTAAGTAACAATTATATCTATTATTAGAAATGTTACCTTTGTTATGGTGGCAAGAAGATCCACCAGAATGTTTCTTTAAGGAAGGATCATTTCTCACCGTGGCTTTTAGGGTCTTCAAAGCCAGACAGTGCTGCTGTAATAAATTTGAAGAAAGTTAACAAGTACAGGCAAGGAAATGACTGGAGGAAATATTTTGAGAGAAAAAAAGCAAATATGGCAATTATTTACTTGAAAGTAAATGCTGACTGTTTAATCGGCATGAGAAGAAAAGCAAAAAAAAAAAAAAAAAAAAAAGTCTCTCTTATAGAATCTGCTCTGTGAGAAGAGAGTCCTTGGCCCACCAGGGATGGGGGACAGTGGTGGAGTGGCCCCCAAGGGCCCCCTCAGGCAATAACTTTTGCACCTTTGCAAACTTGACAAATGTATCCAAAGTTGTCACATCACTGATTTCTCATTTAAATTCAGAAAGGCACTGCTTTATCTTCCTCCAAAGGGGTTGTGATTGGTAGTTAATTTTTACAGAATGGCTTTGGTGGAGGTTTTCAGCTTCCTCTCTGACCACTAAATGGAGGGCCTTGGGCGCCATGTCCTCAAAGCCCAGAAAAAGAGCAAATTCATGCATGCTCTTCCTTTTTTTTTTTTTTTTTTAACCTATTATCTACATTCTCCACTTCTCTCAAGCAATAGCTCACCATTTATTTATTTCCTGAGTCTTTTCCTATCCATCTCCATCACAAAATGAGTCTCAGGTGCCATCAGAGTGTAAGAACTATGAATTGTGCCAGATTTTCCGGCGTTTGCTTCTATGTTGTCTTGGTTCAGTCTACCATTTCTCATACGCGTGCATTCTGCTTGCCCAGCTAGACCATAGGTCTTTTCAGTGGAAGTATGCTACATTTTATATACTCTTGAACTACTACAGTTAAAAAAAAAGTGCTAGGCATTTCATAGACACTATTTTAGGCCCCTGATAAATTAATGTAATCTCACAGATTTATTCAGTCCATTTATATTGACTGTTTTGTGTCACTTAGCATATCCAACACTTAGAACTGGTCCTCACACCTGTAACAGTTCCTGGAACATTAAGAGTACTCAACACATACTTGTTGAAAGAAGGAATGATTTATGTTTTTTCAAATATTTTTATTGTCTTAAAAAAGATGCATTTTTAACATGGAAAATCTCCTTTTCCTTTGCCTGGTCACCTTCTCCTTTCCAGACAGATGGTAAGGATTTCTCTAAGATAGTTCATTCTACATTTTATCTCTTAGAGTCAGATTTTTTTTTTTTTTCTCAATTCAGATTTAATTTTATGGTGGGATTTGGACATGATTCTTTTGGCACTTGCCCTAAATACTTTAGCACTCTGGATTCAAGTGCATAGTGATAAGAGGTGGGTTTCACTTTATATATTCTCTTTTTTTCTGTTGAAAGTATCAAAAACTATTTCTTTGTAGGCTGTAACTCACAAGTCTCTGCTATGAGACACATAGCATTCCATCTTTACAATCAGATTTTTCAGAACCCCTCGTGAGAGTTTAAAAAGGGTGTAATACCAAATCAGAGTTGACACAACCTTGTGGTTGTTTCCCTTCACTAGATTTTAAAACTTAAATGAGCTTAAAAATATCTGATTTCTCAAAACTCCTTCTCATTTGAAGTGAGAAAAAATTCATTCGTACTAAAAACCCTAATAAATTCACTACCCTTTACCTTTTGTTATAACATCTAACCGGCCTTAGATAATTTATAAAATTGTGGTTTGATTGGATAACCCTTTTATATCTTACCAGTAATTAGACTCTGGGATATCCATTTACCCCTCTGGACCCTATGTAAATATTTGGGTTGCATAGCAGACACTGCTTACAGTGTGTTTCGCCTAACTATCTATTGTAAGGACATAAAGATAAAGCCAATTTGCACGAGTTATGAAATTTCACTGATTAATTTATGCTGTTGGGTCAGAAAGATTTGTTCAAATAAGATGTAAATTGTCCAGAACTAATAGTCTTCAGACAGACACAGTTTATGTGGCAATCTGATAGTCCAGAGGAGAAAATAAAGAGATTAAATCAGACACTGTAGTATTCACTAAGTCTTTGATTCACATACCCAATCAGTGACATACCCAATCAGTCTTTGATTCACATACCCAATCAGGAGGTAGAAGAGTAGTTCGCCCCAACAGTACCCGAAGCCCAGGAAATACAAGTGGTTTGCTCAAGGTCACCCTGAAGAGAATGGCCAAGCCAGCGAAGATCAACCCTGCTCATTTCCGTGACAACATTCTTTCACCTCTGCGCCACGCTGCCTCCTACTGAGGAAAGCAAATGTGCTAAGTCCCACCTACTGAAAGCCTATGGTTCAAAATCAGCACTTATCTGTGTCCGTACCTCCTCCTCCCTCAACAGAGTGTGGCTCATCGCCTGCTGTATAGCCAGACACACTCACACGCAAACCCACCACAAGACCAGAGGCAGGAGAATTCAGCCACTGGCTGTCAGCCTCTTGGTCCTGCATGACCGTTAGCAGGGTTTCCGCACCAAGGTTTAAGGTTGATTACCTTCAGAAAGCCACTGCTAAAACATTGCCAAGCGGGAGGAGAGGGAATTAGGATATCCTTGACACGGGACTTGGCTTATACTTCTCACAAGAAACTATGCAACTCTCAATGTTTTCAATTCAGTAAACACCCATTGAGTATGTAATATATGCCGATCGGCTCCCATTGAAACCCAAATATTCTAGGGCCACCCCCAGCCTGTGGCCACAGCCAAAGGCATGCTACGGTGGCGGCTCAAACAGTGCGCCCCTGGTAACATTAGGATGTCATGCAGACCTTTGCTCTGCTTGAGGATCTGCAGGAGCTGTGCCCTCATCCCTGCCTCGCCTGCCCTGACACCGCCAGCTCCCTTTTCCATAAATCACATTTTGATACGATCCCGTTCAGATCCCCTCCCATCACTTCCTATCACATTTACAGGAAGATTCTCAACTCTGCCCTGGCTGACAAGGCCCTACGTAATCTGGCTTCTGCCATCCCATCTGACATCTTTGCCTGCTGGGCTCCAAGGCTGGCCTGCTTCCTTTCGCTCACAGGAGGCACACTGGTTCCTGCCTCAGGCTCCTTGTATTAATGGTTCCTTCCGCCTAGTACATTTTCCTGTTATCCCAATAAATGCTTCAAATCTCAGCCTAACATCACGATCTAAATTAGCAACCTGGGGGCCTGGTGGTTAGGATTCAGTGCTCTCATCACTGTGACCTGGGTTCAATTCCTGATCAGTGAATACCTTTCTTTGCTAATCAATGAGTAGAAAGTTTCTGCTATGCAAAATGAGTAAGTCTCGGAAACCCACTGTGCAACATGCATAGTCAATACTGTACTGTGCACTTAAAAACCTGCTAAGGGAGCAGATCTCATGTTAAGTGTTCTTACCACAATAAAATAAAATAAGAATTAAATTAGCTACTCAACACCCTCCATTATATCGCCCATCACTCTATTTTATTTTCTCCGTCACACTTACCACTCTCTAATGGAGTACGCTCCATGAAAAATATAATGCAGACCACAGAGGTAATTTTAAAGTTTCTAGTAGTCACCTTAAGAAAAAAGTAAAAAAAAAAAAAAAAAAGCAGAAATGAAGAAATTGATTTTAATAATCTATTTTATTTAATCCAATGCATTCAAAATGTTATCACTACAACATGTAATCAATATAAAAGTTATTAATGAGTTACTTTACATTCTTTATTTCTGACTAAGTCTTTGAAATCTGGACCATATTTTACACTGATAGCACATCTCCATATAAACACTAACTTTTCATAGGAAATGGTTGATCTGTAGTCAGATTTCATAAAATTTACAGTTGAAAAAATAGATTCACATACCCATGTTATTCCAAAGGTACTTAAAAGCTCTCCTGATAACTGAATTGAGTAATAGTTAAAGACAATGTTTTTTGAGAGAGAGATAGAGACAGCACAAGTTGCGGAAAGGCAGAGAGTGACGGAGAGAGAGGGAATCCCAAGCAGGCTCCACACTGCCAGTGCAGAGCCTGATGCAGGGCTCGAACCCAGGAAACCATGAAATCATGACCTGAGCTGAAACCAAGAATCACATGCTTAACCAACTGAGTCACCCAGGTGCCCCTCAGTTTTAAATTTTAAATACACATTAATTTAAATTTAAAATTAATTCTCTGGTCACACTGGCCACATGTCTCTAATGGCTATCATATTAGATAATACAGCTATAATATTAAATGCTATTTTCTGGGATTTCCTTCCAATTCTTATCTTCACCTTTATTTAAGCAGGGGTCTCATTTATCTGGTCACTACTTTACTCTTGGCAGTAAGCATATGGTTAGCACAGAGTTTAATAGATGTTTATCAAATGATTACCTGAATCTGTGGGCCAGAGATTCATATTTCTCAGACAACAGAGCACCGTGGCCAAAAGCACAGTCTCAAGCCAGATACCCAACTTTGGATTTGACCTTGCTCAGGCTTTCTGCGGCTTAGTTTCCTCATTTACTGTTGAAGGGAATCGTGACACCTGATGCCTGGGGTTGGTGGGAGGATTAAATGCGCTGATATGTCTAAAAAGCTTACAACAGGGCCTGGCCTCAGAAATGCAATGTCTTTGCTACATAAATTCTACCAATTCCAGACCCACCCCTTGTTTAAGATTTGCTCTGAACATGTCCCCATCATCTCTAGGCCCCCACCTTGCCTCTCGGCATTTGCCTTGCAGCCCTGAGTGTTTGGCCCCAGCTGTTGAACCTGCTGTTCAGTCTTCACCTGTCCCCTGTGTTTAGTAATCCAGCCCCTTCCCATCACTCATCTGGGTTGCTGCCGAGACTAGATGCCCACACTTAACCCTGGCCCCAGTGCCCACTCAATCTCTTCTGGGAGCTGAAAAGGGGAATAACGGCTCTTTCCTCTCTGTGTTAGGCTGCTTTAGAGGGCCCGGGCACATTGGTGCCTGCCCCAAGTGGTTCTTCAAGATTCACACGAACACAGGTATGCACATCCCTATAGAGCAGTTAGGTCAAGATTGGCTCAGATGACTGCCTGTACTGTGCCAGGAGCCATTTCTTTCGCTTACTGCTCACAGTCTTTGCAAAGGCAGCTCACCAGGCCATACTGGTAATATGGTAATCCCTTTGCACAGATTCTCTCCTCAAACCCCATAGACTTCTTTAATATTTTACTGGTAATATGGTAATCCCTCTGCATGGATTCTCTCTTCAAACCCCATAACCTTCCTTTAATATTTTACTACTACCCTTCTGTATTACTTAGGATTCTACAAATGAAAAACAGAAACAATAAGATATACATGATATAGCTATAGAAGATATAGATATATAGATAGATACAGATATAGATATACATATATAGATATAGATAGATATAGATATATGACATCGATATAGATATAGATGATACAGATGATAGAGGAACTGGTTCACACAATTATGGAGGCAAACAAGTCCCCTGATCTGCTCTGTGGAAACCCACTAATGCCAGTGGTGTAATCGCAGTCGTAATCTAAAGGCCTGAGAACCAGATACACCAATGGTGTAAGTTCCAACTTAAGGGTGGGAGAAGACTGTATTCCAGCTCTAACTGTCAGGCAGACAACTCTACCAGCCTCTTCCTTTTTATTCTTTTCCACCCCTCATGGGTTTGGAAGCTGCCCTCCTACTTTGTGGAGGAACATGTTTTACTCCATCCATCGATTCAAATGCTAACGTCTTCCAGAAACACCTTCATAGCCACACTGAGGAAATAATGTTTAAACAAGTATCTGAGTATCCCATGGGACCATCTGACACATAAAATTAACTATCACACACCCATGTCTGTGTATGTCTGAATTTTGATTGTTGACATTGTCTAAATTCTTTTTATGAGAAGAGGGGTCTTGGTAGTGTGACAAGGTTAAGAGATCATTGTGAAGCATTCAGCATATACCTGACATATACTAGGCACTCAAATATTTGTGGATTGAAGGAAAAGACTAGATGATGTTCCTTAGGCCATGTGTAAACCAACGTGGAAGGGGGAAGAAGGCTGACCCTATTCTGATATCTCTTAGATTTAGCCTCACCCTGATACATACAGTATCATGAGCATTACAAAACTAAGCAACCTAGGGAGAGCCTGGATGGCTCAGTCACTTAAGCATCTAACTTTGGCTCAGGTCATGATCTCACAGTTCATGGGTTCGAGCCCCATGTGGGGCTCTGTGCTGATAATTCCAAGCCTGGAGCCTGCTTCAGATTCTGTGTCTCCCTCTCTCTCTCTCTGCCCCTCCCCTGCTAGCACTCTGTCTGTCTGTCTCTCTCTCAAAACTAAATAAACATTACAAATAATAATAATAATAAAGCACCACAAAGGCCTTCCCCTCAATTCAATTCTAGTTGGTAGAGGTGACAAACAAAGATTAGCATAATGTATAACAACCCAGAGAGAGGAACAGCATGGCCCAGGTACGCACTGGCACTGTAGTGAAGCAGGCAAGGCACAGAGGTCGCAGTTATATGGAGCCGGGTTCAAATCCTGTCTCCACGGCTGGGTAACTCAGAGACGGAGGGCAAGTTATTCTCAACCTCTCTTCATCTGCAAAGATGAACTTCCCTGTTAGGATTAGTTCCCTCTGCCTCACAAACGTCTGGTCATTCTCAGCTCTCCTCTGCTAGGAATGTGCCGGCTGAGTCTCAAGCAATAAAACACAGAACTGCCCCTTCCCTTCCCCGTACCCTCAAAAACAGTTCAGAGAAGGATGTTTTTACAGGTGTTGCCTTTAAATATCTCCCCATAAAGGAAGGCTATTTTAGTGAGGTTTCTATGGGGATTTCTTTGTTTATAAGCTGAAATAGTTCTGAAAAAGAAACCATCTATCTGGTTTGAGAATGATTTACTCCACAGCTGATTTAATAGCAGAAAATGTATATTTGCATTACACCATACAAATGTCTCTTTATGTTTGTAAGAATATGAAATTTTAAAATAAACAGGTGTTTTAAAATATATTTTATTCTTTTGGTCTATTAGCAAAAAGCAGTTTCAGTAGGAAGAAATACAAGCTGCTTGGCTAGGCCATGCTTCCACTTGGAGGGGTGATATCTTTGTCCTCTAGGCGGAAAGTGAAGTCATTAAAATTGGTTTAAAAATCAAAGCTAAACCAATAAAAACAAAAACGAACGCACACAAAAACACTAAAACAAGAAACACACCTGTACCTGTCATATCATAGTCTGAGGTGACCAAACTGAGAGAGCTCTTAAACTTTGTGAAGGCAGCTCTTAAGCCTTAAGAGCTGCCAGGAAGTCTTACCTCGTGACTCACACTCCTCTCCAGGCCAACTATTTCACATTTTCCTATTATGGGTTGAATTGTGTCCCCATAAAAATTGTGCCCCCCCCCATTACTCAGAATATGACCTTATTCAGAAATAGGATTATGGTAGATGTAATTAGTGGAGATGAGATCATACTGGAGAAGGATGGGCCTCTAATCCATGTGATATGACTGGTGTTCTTCTACCACGAGGGGGGAGAGACACACAGAGGGAAGACACCATATAATGACTTAGATCGGAAGAAGAATCTACAAGCCAAAGAATGCATTTTCAAGCATTGCCAGAAAACCACCAGAAGCTGGAAGGAGACAAGGAAGGATTTCCCCGATAGGTTTCAGGGGGGAGCATGACTCTGTCGACAACCTGATTCAGGACTTCCAACCTCCAGAACTGTGAAACAATAAATTTCTATTGTTTTAAGCCACCTAGTCTGTGGTATTTGGTTATAGCAGTCCTAGGAAACTAGTGCACTTCCTCTCACCCCGCAAACATCCATCGTCCCTTCAACTTCTCACCACTCGTTGCAATTCAGCTAGTGTATGTTAGTTAGAACATAGGAGTAATCGTAAACACACCCTCATGACCCTCCACCCCCGGCCAATCAGCTGAGCTGAGGCTGAACTCCCTCCAGAGTTCCCAGACTGCACTGTTTCTGCTGCAGTCTGAAGCTGGTCTGCCCCCACCCCATCCGTGAACTGGACCTCTCTCTCATCTGCTCTAGGACTTTGCTCTTGCAATTACAGTTGACCGTTGAACAACACAGGTTTGAACTGCATCGGTCCACTCATATGTGGACTTTTTTGATAAATACAGTACAGTACTGTAAATATATTTTCTCTTCCTTATGATTTGTCTGATAACGTTTTCTTTTCTCTAGCTTACTTTATTGTAAGAATACAGTATATACTGAAACTAACATCCAAAATATGTGTTAATTGACTGTTTATGTTGTCAGGAAGGCTTCTGGTCAATGATAGGCCATTAGTAGTTAGGTTTTGGGGAGTCAAAAGTTATACACAGATTTTCAACTGCATGAAGGGTCAGCACCCCTAACACCTGTACTGTTCAGGGTCAACTGTATATCCATCTGCTCCCACATCACCAGATTTTCCTCCCAGATACATAATTCTATCAATAAACAGATAGGCTTTAAACTACCCAAGTGGAAGGAAGGAGGAAGGAAGGAAGGAAGGAAGGAAGGAAGGAAGGAAGGAACAAAGAAAAGAAGGAAGGAAGGTCCATTTCTTGACCCACATTCCCTTCTAACAGCCACCCCCATTTTGTTCTCCCTTTTCTAGAAAAACACTCAGAATAGTTGTATATCCTCACAGACTCCACTTCCTCAACACCCATTATCCACTAAAAGAATTCTTTTTTTTTTTTTTAATTTTTTTTTTTCAACGTTTATTTATTTTTGGGACAGAGAGAGACAGAGCATGAACGGGGGAGGGGCAGAGAGAGAGGGAGACACAGAATCGGAAACAGGCTCCAGGCTCCAAGCCATCAGCCCAGAGCCTGACGCGGGGCTCGAACTCACGGACCGCGAGATCGTGACCTGGCTGAAGTCGGACGCTTAACCGACTGCGCCACCCAGGCGCCCCTCCACTAAAAGAATTCTTAACAAGATTAAGAAAGACCTCCACCTTCGGTCCTCAGTCATCCTGCTTGACTTCTCAAGTTCTTGCCATAGTTGATCACTCTCTTTTTTTTTAGACATTCTTGTCACTTGATTTCTAGGGCCACCACACTCTCTTGATGTCTCTCCTCCTTCACAGGCCATTTCTTTTCAGTGTCCACTGCTGGGTCCCCTTCCTCCAGGCCTCATAGTTTTTGAGTCCTCAGAGCTGATATCTTATGAGATTTCATCCAATTTCAAAGGTTTAAATGCTATAGATATACCAATAATTCAAAAATGTGTACCTCTGGTCAAACCTCTCCTCTTAGCTACACATTTATTTATTCAACTGCCTACTTCATATTTCCACTTGGATAACTAATAGGCATTGCAAATATGGCATACCCAAACCTGAACTCCATTAACCCCCAAACTGCTCCTCTCTCAGCGTTTCCCATCTTGTAAATGGCAGCCTGTTAACCCAGTTGCTCAGACTAAATGCTTGAAATTATCACTGACTCTTTTCTGTCTCTCACATCTCACATTTAATCTAAAAAGAAGAATTTCGTTCGTTCTACCATCAAAATGTGTGCTAAGTCTGTCATCTCTTAGCATCTCTGCTTCTTACACCACAGACCAAGCCAACATCTTTTCCCTAACTTGTTGCAATAGTTTTGCATGGCTTCCCTATTTCTCCTGCAGTATCTTTTCTATGAGAAATTACTCTTTTTATAACTTATATTTCAGCTCTTTCCTTTTTCTCAATGGCTTCTTATCACACTGCAAAGAAAATCCAGTTTCCTTTCCATGACCCACAAGGCCCAATGTGACTGACCACTGCTTACCTCTGTGATAAGTTCTACTGTTTTTCAAAATCTTTACTGACTTGACTCTAGCTGTTCTTGAAGACACCAAAGTCACTCTTGCCTTAGGACTTTTGAACTTGTCAATCACTGAGCCCAGAAAATGCTTCACCCAGACATCCACCTATAGCATTAACTCACTTAATTCAGTTTCCTTGTCTTTTTTTTTTTTTTAATTTTTTTTTTTCAACGTTTATTTATTTTTGGGACAGAGAGAGACAGAGCATGAACAGGGGAGGGGCAGAGAGAGAGGGAGACACAGAATCGGAAACAGGCTCCAGGCTCTGAGCCATCAGCCCAGAGCCTGACGCGGGGCTCGAACTCACGGACCGCGAGATCGTGACCTGGCTGAAGTCGGACGCTTAACCGACTGCGCCACCCAGGCGCCCCTCCTTGTCTTTTTTAAAAAAAAAATTTTTTAAATGTTTATTTATTTTTGAGAGAGACACAGAATGCGAGTGGGTTGGGGCAGAGAGAGAGGGAGGCACAGAATCTGAAGCAGGCTCCAGGCTCTGAGCTCTCAGCACAGAACCCAACATGGGGCTGGATCTCACAAACCGCGAGATCATGACCTGAGCTGAAGTCGGACGCTCAACCGACTGAGCCACCCAGGCACCCCAGTTTCCTTGTCTTCTACCACCTCCTTGAAAGAGAACTTTCTTGGTCACCTAATCAGAAGACACCACTTCCTTGCCACTGTATCCCCGATGTTGCTTTATTTCCCTCTCTAGCACTTGTCACCAACTGGCATTATATATTTATTGATTCATTTGTTGTTTTGGCTCTTTCCTCTAGAACATAAGCTCTGTGAGAGTAGGGACTTTGCCTTCACACAGTCTTATCCCTAATGACTCAAGCAGTGTTTGGCACAGAATGGACACTCAACACATGTGTGTTGGCAAATGAATGTCTGAGTGACCTTTCCTGTTTTTGATATTTATTCAGACTCGATGCTATGTCCCTTCAGAAAGAAAAATGTAATGCATCCCATTAGTTATGATTAAAATAATGAATGGAGGCTTATAAAACTATATAATAAGCAGAAGACCTATTTTCCTGTGTGCAATTATTAGAGAGATGGGCTTAAATGTCACTTAATATTAAAGAATAAATGGATAGTTTTGCTTGATGACAAATCAACATGGGCTGTGTATAGCAAAGTAGTTAATTAGAGTAAGACAGATTAAAAATATAAGAAAGACAAGAAGTAATAGAATGAATAGTTATTTTTTTGCTTTGCATTTACCATAGATTAACTGAAATTTGCGGGACAAAGCTTCAGTGAGCAGTTTGTTTATAGTAACAAAAGCACTTGAAGTTATAATCATTTCATAAGGGACTCTTGGGAAAGATTGGATAAACACTATATGCACTTGAGATTTTTTTTCATCTCTGGTGGAAAACGTATGAATAAATAATCTTAATATATTGAAAAACAATGGAAGGAATTTTGATTTACTTAAAAAACTTATAACCAGAAGTATAATGCTTAAGAGAGTCACATAGCTCAAGCATACCTATCCCGTTAGGGCCAGACATGCTAGAAACATTCAGTTTGAACTGAAAGTTTTATTCTTAATTAATACCTAATGTCTCCTGATGTGGTAAGAAACAGTCAGCTCAACTGCCTTGCAGGGATTTTTCAGATAACCAACTTCTTTTGGTCTTAGATTCCATATTTATCATTGAATAAGAATTGGAGTCAGAGGTTTTTACTGATGTGAAATGCATAATATTCAGCATTCACTTTATCAGTGGCTTCTCTTACACTTTCTAGATATCTGCTGGTGGCAGGATTTTGACGTCACCATTACCCTGTTATTAGGCTCATGTGACTGCATCACCTTCATCAGAAGACAACCATAGGAATTGCCCAAATCACTGCAATTGACTCTAGTCCATCAAGTTGACATGAGATTTGAAAAACAGCATCATTTAGTAGATACTGTTTTGACTTTATAGCCAGACAGAAGTTTCTTTTCAGCCATTTACGGCAAAGTTTAGTCATTTCATCTGGAAACAGAAATAAAAATTCTAACTTAAAGATATACTGAAAATATTTGAAAGACCATATATAAAGTGTCCAGAATGATATGTACTCACTAAAGGAAGAGTGCTACTTATTTTTGTCATCATTTTCCAACTGCACAGGTGGAAGCAAGTGCATTTCTGCTCTATCTGGGCTTGTTTCTGAGGTAATTGGAGTAGACAGATGAATTAGGCACTTGAAGCTTGTGGATATATTCATAGAGCACCTGAACTATCATTTTCAAAGAATCCATCACCATTTATTGACGATGATGATACACAATGTCGATTGCCTGGTCAAATGTCAAATCCCTCCATGTGGTTACTGTGGCATTTTCTAAGCCAGATTTCTCAAGTCATATTTTTCCAGAAGCACACTGAGGAGGGAGGACGTCTACCATGCCCTCATGGAAATATTAAGAATAATGCTTAATTCCATGAGGACACCTACGTTACTCCAAATCCTTCCATCCTATCCACGAAGGCAAATCACAATGCCATTCAGACACCAGATGATATTGTAAGGATAGTGTTTAACTTTGTAAGAAGTACACAATCTGAGAACCTTACTACTATATTATTCATTAAAAAATTTTGCCCTTGTCGTATCACTGCTGATCTTGACACATTTGATTTTGGCCACATATACATGGAGAACTGCTGCTATAAACCACCAGAGAACCTACTAGCAGGAGGACTGGAAACCTGAAGGTGAATGTGTAAGCAATAACATTTGAAATGTATTGAGATAAAATAGACCAAGAGTGTTTAGGCATCAATGATCTGATTTGTGAGCTATGTGAAGACGTGGTTCATAATTGAACTTAATGAATCCATGAACTGTCATCCAAGGAGAGTACTCATGTAAATAATCTGTTCAAAGAGAAAAAAGAATTACCATTTACTCATAAATTCATCATAACTGTCATCCTGATAGTCATAACATACACACACACACACACACACACACACACACACACAGAGTTTAGAAGCTACTGAACCCAGATCAGTGGACTCAGGTGTTTTTCCCTATTTCCTTTAGATACTCTATAAATGCACTGGATGACTTGGACAGTGCAAGACATGTTTAGTACCTTGATTATACAACCCTAATATTACTGAAAAAGAAACAAACTTAATAGTATTTTTATGATTGCCGAAGACATATACTTAGTTGTTAGAGGAAGAGAAGAATTCAAAACAATTTTCTTTGTTTCTATGGTCATTTTCTACATTAACTTGTCATGAAAAAATGAAAATCTGAGGTCTGTGGGGCATCTGGGTGGCTCAGTCGGTTGAGCTTCTGACTCTAAATTTAGTTCAGGTCATGATCTTGTGGTTCATGAGTTCGAGCCCTGAGTTGGGCTCTGGACTGACAGCGCAGAGCCTGCTTGGGATTTTTTGTCTCCCTCTGTCTCTGCCCTTCCCCAAATGTGTGTGCATGCTCTCTCTCTCTCAAAATAAATAAACAAACATTAAAAGAAAAGAAAATCTGAGGTTTGAATACATTAAAAATTCTAACCTTAAGCTACCTGCTTACTGGTTTGTATTTTTGCTTCCTTTCAGTTCTAACCTAGTCAAAACCCTAAGGGATCCGTTCTCATCTCATAAGGGTGACCGTTGAGCATATCATTCATCACCACCCTCTGTACACATGAAGTGTGTACACCCTATTTCATTGAAAGATACCAGGTGCTATATTACCGTGGATCCAAACTGGAAATCATACTCCAAATGGGATATGTTTTCATTAATGCTTGTGTAAGATTCCCATTACTGCTAATGGTACTTTAAAAGCGCATGCTAGGAAAGAATATAACGCTAATTGTTCATTTATGCAAGCCTTCTTTTCTGAAAAAAAGGAGGCTTTTTTAATGAATGCCTTTTTAGGACATAGAAAACATTAAACATTACCATGATCGGTAATTATCTCACCATTTTCACAAAATAGTTAAATCACATTTGCTTCTGGAAGTCTGGACTAAATGAAACAGTCATTATTCCAATGGCACCACACTATTGGCTACATATTGCTTCTACGCTCATTCCTTAGGTATTTGTAAAGAATTTCTGATATATTTAAACATTTGGGATGCATAGTACTTAAAAAAATTTGTTTTAACTTCATGTCTTGCCCTTTTTCTTGTCTCAGCTCATGTCTTTTTAAAATCAGAAATGTATTTATTTAATGAAATGAACCATAAGCATGTTTTAATAATTTTCGATAACTCCATAAGGCTAACATCTGGCTATTTACATCAAAAGGCAAAATCTGGTATGCATAAGAGTTTATAAATAATATGTATTTTAGATCGCATGAATTTTCTGTCTATGAAGTTTTCACTCTGCCACCTACAGTGAACACATACATTTGAAAGGTTAATTGAATATTCTTTAACCATGAATAAGTAAATTCTTATTACTGCCATAATATAAGTTTCCAAATTAATTTTCACTCTGCACTGCAATTCTGTGGAATCTCATCTCTATTATACTAATGAGTATACTTTTATACTGAATGGGGTCTCTTCATGATCAAAACTACTTCCCAGGGTAAAGAAGGAATATAACACACTAAAACAGTCAACAAATGATTGGTTAGTGGTCAAAAGCAATTACTTCATTTTTTAAACAGAATTACCTTATTTCTGGGAGTATTCTATCCCTCTGAGAGGCGATGCCCAACAAGTTTTGATTAAAGTCATTTGAATCAATGTTTTTTTAACCTCTTTTCTCTTATTCTGTTTGTGTTGAAGATCTATTGTGGATACGCCCTTGTGCAGGTAGATTTATTAAAGCCAGGTGGCAAATTGGTATATAGCTGTATCTTTTCAGTAATTCCAGAAGTCAAAATCTGACTCAAGTATCGCTAACTGAAACTACTGAGCACTTCCTACAATTATCGATTCCACATGAGTCAGCCAAAACCCCTACCACGACACCCTGCCCAGGCCCGGTCCCCATGACTACCCTCTTCCCTCTCACTCATGGAACCTGCCTTACCTTAGTTGGGCCTCTCTAACTCAGCCAGGCAGAAGGAAGAAAATCCACTAAACCAACTGACATAAATGTGAGCACAGGGTATCCCTCCGCTGAACCCTGACCCCCAGATATAGAATGTGATTAATAAATCCTTGTTGAATGTACACACTCCTTGTGATTTTTTTTCTTTTTAACCTAAGTGAATAATTCAGTAATGGGACACACCCACACCCACACCCACTCCAAAACATGTGCGTGCACACACATACACACTTCTTCCTAACGTTTGTCAGCGCTCCATTTTAGGAACTCCTCTGACGTTATGGACCCGACTCAGTTTTGGGGGTAATAATATGGGGTAAATGGGGTAATAATATCAACCTCACAAGTATTTGTGAGTATTGAATATTTAAATTTAAGTATTAAATTTAATTTAAAACTGAATACACTAAATACATTTAAAGCACTTGAACTATTTTGCCTAGCATACATTAAGCACTTTATGAATGATAACAGTTATAATTATTCTGCTCAGTGGCCCCTTTAAGGGGTAATATATACAGTCAGTGTATATATCTCACTTACCAGAGATACCAACTCTGGAAAACAGTGAATTGTACTTTAAAGCTGAAGCACCTGCCCCTCTGGAAAGCTTCCCCTTCTCCATTTGGTCCTTGATAGGTACTGGCCCAAGTGTCTGGAGAAATGATACCTCCCGAGTGGGAGGTAGGAAGAGAGGAAAGACCACAGAGGGTGAGAACGTAGCAACACGTTCCCACGTGCTCTGACCTGCCTGCTTCTACGTCTCAGTAGCTGCTGATGCTTCCTCCTTCTCCTCCAGAGCTGCAAGTGCTGTAGAACCCGGGGATCAGACTCATGCCTCTTCTACCCATCTCCCAGATGTCAATACCATGGATTTAAATGTCATTGTAATGCTCCCAATTTCCAAATTTATTTGTTATCTGAGTGCTGAACAGGCATATCCAGTTACCTAGTTTATATCTGTGCCTGACTCTGTCACAAAAATTTCAAAATTAACGTATCTGAATGGAGTTTTTCATTTTTTCCCCAAATGGGTGCTGCCAATAAGTCTTCCCCACTACAGAATAGAAGCTGTCATCCACCCACATCCTCAAGCCTGAAACCTGGAAATAATCATTGATACTTCTGTAATCATTACCCCCTCATCTAATCTTTCAGCAAATCCTGTCAACTCTATGACCAAAACATCTCCTGAATAAGCTTTCTTCTTTCGGTCCCTGCTGTAATCATCTGGGTTCCAGTGACCGTCACCTCTCTCATCTGGATTACTACAATGGCCTTCTAACTGTCTTCTCTTTAGCTCCTTCCAATCCATTCTCCAAACAGCAGCAAAATTCATCTTCCTATAAGTTTCAGAAATTTGGTCTCATTAGTCTATGGCTTATTGAGCAAAATTACCAACCAAGAATAACAGCATTCTATACCACATGGTCCCTTGTTCTTGGTAGCTAAGATTCACCTTTCTGCAAATGGTCCAGGCTCGCGGTGGTAACACTACAGTCAAAGACTTCAGTAAGCAATGGCAACTCTGTCAAATATCTCAATTTGTGACCCACGCAGAAACGTGCCCATTACAGCATCCAAGGTGTAATGACGTAATGTCTAGACTATTTACTGAAAGAGGCAGAATTTAATCCCATTCAAGTGCTGGACTTTCTCTCGGGTCAAATATGTTCAGCGAGCAAGAACATTATTGTATTGGATGATCGTGTGCTTTAAGTAACTTGAAGCTGGACAACAATGCTTGAAGGGTCTCATGTACAACCCAGGAGGACAGGATTAGTGTTGATGTCACAGCATGGCCTCGAAAAGCAAATTTCAAGTGTAGTCCTTCCTTTAATCTCCTTCATACGCATAGCAGTACCTGGTCCTGAGAAATCATGTGTACCCTAGGGCCCCAGTGACCGTCCTGATGCTCTTACATAACCACACGTTTGCTTCTATTCACAGATTTGTTTGCCTGCAGAATTCACCTTTGGGCCTTTTATTCCCATAAGAAATGCAAAAGAACTTTAACTGTAATCCGATGTCATACTTTCTGGATTGTCCTCAATGAAATGATGGATACATAAGAAATCCTTTGCATTGGCTTCTAACAGCAGGATGCAAAGTGACACCAACATGTTTATTTACAGTTCAACTTTCACAATGCAAACCTAATGTTAACCAAACTGTCAGTGTTAGGGAAATTTCTGACCCTACTTCTGAATGGTTGTCAAGCCAATGTGTAGAGTAGTACAGACATTGAGCACTTGACTACCTGCACGTCTGGTGACAAAGGACAGGCCAGCTCTGAATGGGAATTAGGCCAATGTCTGGAGCAGTAGGCTATGCATGTCTTACCTATGGAGACATTAACTTAGTTTTGGATTCCTCATTTCATGGAAAAACCTTTACTCCTCCCTGCAATGCTTTGTAAGCTCTACCTTTATCTCACTCCAGAGAAACTCAAGGGACCTCTTATCCATCCTCTTAAGCAATAAGAGATCTGGAAACTGAGGTCTCAGCTCCTTGCTACTGGGATGGAACAACAGATACGTGAGCACCTAAAGAATTGGGAAGAAGGAGGCATGACAAGACAATGAAGTCCATCTGTTTTACATGTTTATTTCTTGTCTCTGTCTATTCAGCATAGCACAAACATTTTCACTGTTAGGACTATGGACTGAATATTTGCACCCCAGCCAAATTCATGTTGAGGCCCTAACCCCCAGTGTGATAGTATTTGGAGGTGGGACCCTTGGGGAGTAATTAGGTTTCCACGCGATCATGAGGGTGGCGCCCCCCCATATTGCATTTAGTGTCCTTGGAAGAAGAGGAAGAGACACCATGGCCCTCTCAATCTCTCTCTCTCTCTTTCTCTCTCTCTCTCTCTCTCTGCCACATGAGGACACAGCAAGAAGTTCATTTCTAAACCAGAAGAGTGCTCTCACCAAGAATCAAATCTGCCAGCACCTTAATCTTGAATCCCAGCCTCCAGAACTGTGAGAAATAAATATCAGTGTTTTTAAACATCCATTCTATGACATTTTGTTATAGCAAGCCAAGCTAAGAGAGTTATATGACAATAGTTATCGAAGTAATTATTGGAAGCATCCTAACCTCCTGCTGAGAATATAACTATGTTGTGCTTTTTACTTCATCGTTTTTCTTTGAGGGGGTATGTATGTTGTTTGTAATTTTTCACAAGTATAACTCTGTGATGAACACTCTTGTACATAAAACGCTTTCCATATTTAGTAGTATTTCCTTTGAGATCATTCCCAGAATCAGAATGCCTAGATCAAGATGTGAGACCCTTAAGTCCTATTGCCAAATTGTTTCCCTAAGAGTTGCAATAAAATGTCATCTTTTAGCAGTGTACCAGAAGGCCTTTCCACCACCATTACTCTTATTGTCTTCAATTTTTTAAAAAAATGTGATAGGTGAAAAGTGTCACTAAATTTTAATGAAGTTATTTTCTTAATGATCAACAAATGTGAACATTCTTCCGAGTCTTATCTTACAATAACCTAACTGTATTTTCTGAGCATTTGAGAAAACTTCAATGTCAAATCACTGAACACCAGTTTCTTTTCTTATATATAAATATTTGTGGGTTTTTTTTTTTTAAGTTTATTTATTTTGAAAGAGACAGAGAGAAAGCACAAGCGGGGTAGGGGCAGACAGAGAGGGAGACAGAGGCTCCAAAGCAGGCTCTGTGCGGACAGTAGAAAGCCCGATGTGGAACTCGAACCCACAAACCATGAGATCATGACCTGAGCTGCAATCAAATGCTTAACTGACCGAGCCACCCAGGTGCCCCTGAACACTAGTTTCAATCAAAACACTGTTCCAGGCACCCGGGACATGGAGGTGAATGAAACAAAAGGTATAAATTGAAGGCCATGCACAGTGATCACTAGGATGAAAGTGTAGTCCCTCAGAATGACACAAGCACTACTTCAGGGTACAAGGGAGTCTTTTTGGAAGAGGGGATATTTGAGGGATTGCTCAGATGAAGAGCAGTTGGGCAAATGAAAAGAGGAACGGGTAACCGGAGCAATTGGCCATGCAGGGCACAGGCGAAGGACCGCCTGTGGCACAGACTTTTTAAAAAAGTTTTTATTTGAATTCCAGTTAGTTAACATACAGCATAATATTCATTTCAGGTGTACAATATCGTGATTCCAAGCTTCCATACCATACCCGATGCTCATCACAAGGCACAGACATTTTTGTTTTTGGTATTTTTAATGTTCATTTATTTTTGAGAGAGACAGAGACAGAATGAGAGTGGGTTGGGGCAGAGAGAGAGGGAGGCACAGAATCCGAAGCAGGCTCCAGGCTCCCCGCTGTCAGCACAGAGCCTAACGTGGGGCTTGAACTCACGAGCTGTGAGATCATGATCTGAGCCGAAGTCGGACGCTCAACAGACTGAGCCACCCAGGTGCCCCTATGAGGCACAGACATTTCAAATAGTGCAGCAAAGGGTGAAAACTGCAAGTGGTCAATGTTGCTGGAGCAAAAGAGAGAGAGAGAGAGAAAAGGCTGGAGAGCCTGGCAAAGGCCAGACCAGAGAAGGCCAGGTTAAACATTTTTAACTTTACATGGTTCTCCTTCCAGCGATCGCTCTGCTTTTCCTCTGCCTGGCCTGTGCTCCCAAACTTTATTCTCTGGCAAATTCCTCTGCATCTTCTCATACCCAACTCACATCTCCATCTCCTCCTGGGTGAGAGCTTCAAGACCTTTTTGTGTCTGCCCACCTCCTTCTACTGAGAGAATTAGTTCTTCTGGGCTTTTGGGAAACACATGGTGCTATCACATGCATTGAAATTATGTGTTCAGATTTCCAGAATATACACCTCATAAAAACCAGGATGTTTAAAAGAAATCTAAAACACAGCACATTGAAAGACATTTTCTATTTTAAAGAAATCACTAACGACCAGTAAAGGACCCTCAGTTTGAGCATTCTCTGATATACTATTGCAATGGTAGGGTTTAAGGCCATTCCATTGGCTTAATATAATATCTTTTTTTGTTTTTCAGGAGAAAAACCGAACTTTATTAGGAAATAACTTTATTAGGAAATTTTATTTAGGTTTAGAATATAGCTGAGGAAAACAATACCTTTATATACATTCCATCCTCAGCATTCTTCTTTTTGAAAATTGATAATGTTTAAAGTGGCTCTGTGCAATACAACTTTCTGCAGAGGTGGAAATGTTCTATACCTGTGCTGTACAGTACCGTGCTTAGTAGCTACATGTGCCTATTGAGCCCTTGAAATGTGGAATTCGATTGTTAAATGTGGATATGCACACTTGAAATATCCTTTAAATCGCTAATTTTTCATTCATTAAACGAGTATTTGCTAAGTGCCTACCATGTATAAACTAGTGTCCTAGGTTGCGAAGATAAACAGAGCATTGTTATTAAGAGCCTAAAAATGTGATTGGAGATTTAAGACATACCTAAATACTTACGTGTATAGTTAGTTAGCCCATGTAGCATTAGCTGGAAAGAGAGAAAACACAGCTCCCTCTGGGATGATCCGCTAAGGCTGCATGGAGGAGGTGACATCAGAGCTGGGCATGGAGGCGGGATTTCAGCCGGGACCGATAAGTGCACTACATTCAGAGTCATGAGCATCAGCAGGCCAAAAGGTGGCTTGTTCAGAGATCACATGTGGATCAGCAGTGGGAAATACATGTTAACAGAAGTGTGTCGGGGCCACATGAATGGCTACCAAAGGGGAATTTAGTGCGAGGTCCTCATTTGGGCAGAAAATGAGGACACCTGATAGCACTGGATGGGAATAGTGGCATTTCCAAACTTGGTCTTTGCAGTGATTCACTTTGGCAATGTTGTGAGGTTGGACTCAGAGAGGGAGGAAGAAGTTGAATTGAAGCGACTGAAGTGATCAGTATTAAAACAAAAAAAAAGCTAATGAAATAGTCTAGGCATAAAATTAGGAGACTAAAATTCTGACAACAGGATTGAAAAATAATTCATAGACAAAAGAAACAATTCTGAAAATGTCATCAAGGACTCTAAAAGTTATTTACTATATTACTGACAAATTGTTATTCTCATTCTTTCACTTGATAGTTTTCTTCCTAAATGTTCTTTTTTAAAAATTGTCTTTCCTTTTTTTTTTTAATAATGTTTATTTATTTTTGAGATGGGGGAGGGGCAGAGAGAGGGAGAGAGAGAGAGAATCCCAAACAGGTTCTGCACTGTCATCCGAGACCCCGATGTGGGCCGGAACTCACCAACCGTGAGATCATGACCTGAGCCCAATCAGATGCTTAACCAACTGAGCCACCAGCTGCCCCTCTCCCTCAATGTTCTCATCATATGACCATACAGCCCCAGATTATGCCAGATCCACTCAACTAATGCCAGAAATGACCTATTCCTCATTAAAATCCTATAAGAACTATGAGACCAATGTGTTTCTTTCAAATGGGCTTGTTCTCATTCCTAAAGTTGTCCTGAGGTACCAGTGGAAGAGTAGTCTCAGAAAAAAATAGGACATCAAAACACATTGAGTTATTTTATTTTATTTTCAAGCTATTGCATTTTAAAAGTATAAATTAGATTATATTAAGGAGAATCTGGCATATGCAAAAAAAAAGTCTTCATCCAAACTACTACCTTATGAGAAGAGATCTTTCTAGAAGTCTGTGCTTCTACTTGAAACTATGTGAACTTCAGTCAGTCAAGCCAATTGTTAAAAAAAAAAGGTATTCCCCTCCTTTTACAACAGAGGGTGTCTTTTGTAATTATAATACACATACACAAAAGTGCATATAACATAACTATACAGCTAGCTGAAGTTTTCTAAACTGAACACACCTGCGAAACAGCACCCAGACCATTACCATGCTGGCAAGCCTTCCTCACACCTTGATGCAGTCTCTACCTTCCCTCCAAAGGAAACCACCCTCTTGACTTCTAACACCATAAGTTAGTTTTACCTATCTTTGTACTATGATGCAAATGGAATAAAAAAAATACGTACTTCTTAGCATGTCTTCTTTCACTCTATAGTTTGTGAGATACATCCATTTTGCTGCAGTCGTAGGCCACTTATTCTTTTCGTTATATAGTATCTCATTGTGCAAATATATAATAATTTTATTTATGCATTGATGTATAGCCAGGGTCAGCAAACTGTGGTCCATTGATCAGCTGCCTGTTTTTGTGAATAAAACTTGATTGGGATACAGCCATGTCCATTCATCTACATATTGTCTCTGACGGTTTTCATGCTACAATGGCAGTGTTCAATAGTTGCACAGGGACTGTATGGCCTATAAACCTAAAATATTTACCATCTGGCTCCTTATAGAAAGAGTCTAGCAGTCCTGCTTATGCTATTCTATTGTGTGAATACGCCACCGTATTTGAGTATTTTCTATTTTGAACTATTACAAATATTGCATCTATAAACATTCTAGTTCATGGCTTTGGTGGGCATGTTGAGTAGATCACTGTGTCACAGGATATGTGTGTACTGTCAAACAATTTCCCAAAGTGGTTTTACCAAATTACCCGCCCACTAGCAATATGTCAGTTCCAGTATCCTTGCCCGTACTTGGCATCATCTGTCTTTTTATTTTTATCCATCTGGTGGGTGTGTAGTGATGTCTCATGGTGGATTTAATTTTTACTTCACTGGTTACTAATGAAGTTCAGCTTCTTTTCACATGTCTACTCGCCATTTGGATATCCTCTTTTGTGGAATTTCTATTCAAGTTGTGACTTTTTTTAATGACTTGACTGCCTTTGTTTCTCATTTATCGGCAGTCATTCTTTTTACATTCCAGATAGGATTTCTTTGTTTCACACATGCATTGTGAAGACCTCTCCCACTGTATGGTTTCTCAGTGTTTCTTATATTTAAGAAGTCTTTTAATATTCCAGAGACATGAAAGTGTATCCCTTTGAAGAGTCTGACTGTTTATTCCCCACATTTATACCTTTAATCCATCTGGAATTAAGTTTGTGTGTATGATGTAAAGTACAAGTCCAGATACATTTTCCCCCAGATTAATATCCAGTTTAATCAGCAAGAAATAGAATTTCGTCAGTTTGTGTGTGCTTGTGAGTGCTTGTGAGGCTCTGTGCTGACAGTGTGGAGCCTACTTGGGACTTTCTCTCCCTCTTTCTCTGTCCCTCCCCCATTCGTGTTCTTGCTCACGTGTATACTGTCCCTCTCTCAAAAAGAGAATGCACTGAATGTATGGGTAAATCTGAAGGAAAAAAATAGACATCTTACAATTACAGAGAGTATTTTAGGCGACTTTGACAAAAACCAAGGAGACCTGTATTTATTCAATCTTTATTTGTTCATTCAAAAATGCTTTGTGTGGAATTTATTATAGCAATTATTTCATAATATATGTAAGGCAAATCATTGTGCCGTCCACTTGAAGCTTATGCAGTGCTATATATCAATAGAACTGGGTAATTAATTAAATATATGAGTTATTTTTTTAAAAAAACAATGGAACATCTCTTAGTCAAGTGGCAAGTTGGTAGTTTCAGAGGTTTAAGAAAATTTTAAAATATTGAGAATAGTCACAATAGAACACTTATGAGAAATTAGTCAGAGAGCATAGAATTTTTTCAAGGAAGAAATGCAGGACTGATAGAAATAGGACCCCATTTTACAGTGGTAAAATCCCAAATAACTGGGGGAATTGCCAGAAATTAAGAAGGTCGACTGGGTAGGGGTTTTGCCAGCAAAATGCTACAGTAAACAATGAACAAGGGGGTGGAGGATGCTGGGTAAAAAAAATGAAACAGAGACTGTAAAATCGAACCTGGATAGGAAATGAAGGTACAAGTGATATGTGGAGACAACAACAGGTCTTGGAACCCAAGGCAGGTACAGTGAGTGGGTGTAACCAAATGAAATCGCTGGCATGGTCTGCGTGTGGGATGTTAGAATTTGATTACCACGGTGGGCAGTTGCAGGAAATGGCACATTCCAAAGCATGGAAATGGAGTTGAAGTAAAGGTCCTAATGATAAGGAGTCCAAGGAAATAAGAAATTAGGGGTTTGAGGGTTACCATAACCCAGCATGATGGAAGACCTGGGCAGGAAGGAAGACGGGAACGTGAGTATTCAATACATGGAGGGCGTGGCCTAAAGATGGGTAGATGGTGGGTAACGAGGGAGGGAAGCTCGTCCTCTGCGTGAATGCACGACCCGAGAGAACAGCGATCTGCAGGAGGTATTGGAGAATAACGGGTGCGCTGGAGGAGCAGGTGGTGAGCAGCATCTGACAGACACTCCCCTGATGCTGCTGCCTATCAAAAAGCTGCTTTCACTGACGAGAGATGGAGTGCTTCCTTCTGGAGGATGCCAGGCTAGGTTACAGGGAGGAACGAAAGCAAGAGCACAAAGGGGAGAGTTTGAGGGTGTGAGAGATTGTTGTTAACCGTGGTGAGAAAAGTGCCGGGGGGTACGGTGGGAAGATTGTTGAGTCAGACAGCGTAGGTGGGGAAGAGGCCGTGGCCGCTTCGTCACAACCACCCTTGGCCCCTGACAGACAGATGTGGGTGCTCATTCGGTTTGGCCAACAGTGTCGCAGTTGGAATCGGTTCTGAAGCCACCCCTAGCTGCCATTTACATAGAGCTTCACAGTCTACAAAGGAACTGGTTTACTTTATATGAACCTCTAAGCAAAAAATAAGCATAAACCCCAGGCAGACAATTTTTTGAAATTCCTAAAAGCATTCTTCAATATTGGACCTTGTGAGAATGGACCAGTTTTGGGCGTGGTGTTTTATAAAATGCACATAACAGAAGTCATCATCACTTCTGAAAGTCTTTTTTTTCTTGTTTTTTATTATTTTTTATTTTTATTTAGTTTTTTAACTTGTTTCATTTTTTATTTTTTAAATTTACATCCAATTAGTTGGCATATAGTGCAACAATGATTTCAGGAGTAGATTCCTTAGGGCCCCTTACCCATTTAGCCAATCCCCCTCCCACAACCCTTCCCGCACCCTCTGTTTGTTTTCCATATTTATGAGTCTCTTCTGTTTGTTCCCCTCCATGTTTTCATATTATTTTTGTTTCCCTTCCCTGATGTTCATCTGTTTTGTCTTTTAAAGTCCTCATATGAGTGGAGTCATATGATTTTTGTCTTTCTCTGACTGACTAATTTCACTTAGCACGAGTACCCTCCGGTTCCATCCACATAGTTGCAGATGGCAAGATTTCATTCTTTTTGATTGCCGAGTAATACTCCATTGTATGTGTGTGTGGTGTATATAATAATAAATATATATACACACACACCACACAATATATATATATATAATGTATATATATATAATGTATATATATTATACATTATACATATATATGTGATATATATACCCCATTGTGTATATATATATACATATATACATATATATATGTGTATTATATACATATATATGTGTGTGTATATATATATATATGTAATATATATCACATCTTCTTTATCCATTCATCCATCGATGGACATTTGGGCTCTTTCCATCCTTTGGCTGTTGTTGATAGTGCTGCTATAAACATGGGGGTGCATGTGTCCCTTTGAAACACCACACCTGTATCCCTTGGATAAATGCCTCGTAGTGCAATTGCTGGGTCGTAGGGTAGTTCTATTTTTACTTTTTTGAGGAACCTCCATACTGTTTTCCAGAGTGGCTGCACCAGCTTGCATTCCCAACTTCTGAATGTCTTAATGCTCATGTACCTGTTTTATTCCACCAGGTATAAGCCATTTGTGTATTCTGTTTCCACAAGTACATCTTAAAGGAACTACATAAATTGATGTGTCTACTTAAAAGTAGTTTTGTCAGTAATAATCTTAATTATTGGGTTTTATTTGACATCTTTAAGGAGTGCTAAGTCTCTAAGAAGTCATCCTGGGATTTGTCATTACTTCAAACCATGTATTTAAAATAGTTGAAGAAGTAGGAATGAGGACTTTCCAAGTCCTTCATATATTAAGGATTAGTATTTCTCTGACAAAAATCAAAGAATCTAGTATTATTTCCACAGAAGTAAAAGTTCAACAGTGACTCAGAAAGTAGGGGCACCTGGGTGACTCACTTGGTTAAGTGTCCAACTTCGGCTCAAGCCATGATCTCATGGTTCATGGGTTTGAGCCCTACATCAGGCTCTGTACTGACAGCTCATATCCCAGAGCCTGCTTCGGATTCTGTGTCTCCCTTTTTCTCTGCCCCTCCTCTGCTCATGCGCTCTCTCTCTCTCTCTTTCTCTCTCTCCCTCAAAAATAAATAAACATTAACATTTTTTCAAGATTAAGAAAAAAGAACACATTAAAAAAAGAAAGAAAGTAGACTTACACAAATCAAATTTCACCACCAAGAAAGGCCTGTAACAAACTCATGTGTATCTTTGTGCTTGTTTTTTACTTGTTATAGGGTTGAGCCTTCCCTTTTTCTTAATACATCATAAGAATAATAACAGAGTTCAGAAAGTTTTCTTCCTCCTGAAAAATGAGTCACAATGGGAGACTGTCAGGCTTATCACTATTTACTTCATTAAAAATCAATCAGTCCATATATGTTTATGTGCTAGGGTCCTGGGCTGTCTGTATTATGAAATATAAGGAGTGCAGAAAGTTTTTATTTATTTATTTATTTATTTATTTTTACTTTGGCTATAAAGTTGGGAAAAGCAAAGCAAGTATCTACTATGTGAGGCACAGTTATCTTTGCCACATATTAGCTTTGTGCTTTATTACCCCTCACTGAAAAAAATAACAAACTATGCCTGCTGGTGGGCAGGCTCACCATGCCAGAGGGGGGCAGGGGCAGCGGCTGGGAGAATGAGCTTTTGTTAGTTATCCCTTTTTTGTTTTGTTACAGGCTGGTCTTGACTATTACTTCCTTCTTTGTACCTTATCTGTGGGCAAAATAATCTTCTGGAAAAATGAAGGGTCTCTTGACCCCTCATTTATCTCTGTCCAGAGTCCACTGTCACCAGCCTGATGAAAAGTAGGGAAAAGGATTCTGTCAGCAGAGACTGCTAATTCGAAGTTCTCTGTCTGAGTGGGTTTGTTTGGGGAGTATAGACTTCCCTTCTGTTAAGTGCACAAATTATTTTCTTTCTGCCCAGCTCCAGCTATAGAATGATTAGGGCCCCTGAAGAGTAAATTAGACTCTGATGACTGTGGTAACGGAGAAGTTGGAAAGTCAACAGGATTGTTAAAATAAGACTTTCTTTCTAAGTTTCATTTTGTGTGCCAGAGCCAACTGTTCATGACAGCGCAGAGAAACAACTGGATTGATAAGTCTCCCATTAGATTTATCCAGATCAAGGAGGGGAAAGCTAGCCGATGTAGGGACAAGCCAGACAGCATAGGTCCATGGAGACGATCAAAGTTGGCTTTCGATTGGAATGCATAAAGCATACTTTTGCAGGTGATTTGAATTGCTTTCTGAACTCCTCTTTGCTTTTCTCCAGAGGTATTTTATGTTGATAAACCTATCTCATTTCCAACATTCTCCTTCCCCTTAGACTGAAAACTATGAATATTTGCGAATTCACACAGATATAGAGGAAATTAAACATAGAGAAGTATGTGTTCTCCTAGGATGTATTCAGGGGCGTCTGGATGGCTCAGTCGGTCGAGCGTCAGACTCGATTTCGGCTCAATCTGCAGTTTGGAGATCAAGCCCTGTGGGGCCTGTTTGGTATTCTCTCTCTCCTCTCCCTCTGTCTCTGTCTGTCCCTGCTTGATGCTCTCTGTCTCAAAATAAATAAAATAAACGTCAAAAAAAAAGGGAGAATATATTCATAGAAACCTTCTTTTTTAGGCCATATATAATAATAGTGGAGATTGGGCTGAAGTAGCTAAGGGAAGATTCTAGCAGTTGGTTTAGTTGTACCTTGAGAGTTTAGGGGATGTAGGGAGTGGGGGAAGGATGACAGATATGAGCACAGTCCAAAATGACTATAAAGAACTCTCATGACTAAAATGAGAAAGAATATATACAATATGTTATTCTTTGGGGGAGAGGTAGTGTCTAAAAGTAGATACTGATCCTGATTTGGACGTACATTATATTACCACACCGAACGACAACAGTGGCCATTTCTGAGTGGCAGGATTAGTAGGTTTTTGATTTTTATGTGTTTATGTTTACATTTTACAACACGGTTAACAATATAACTGGCATCAATCACTTGTAGAGTGTGATTCTGTGGGGAAAGTCACCAGACACTTTCCCCCTTGCAAATAGGGAAAGGCTTATTTCAGTGAATTGTTGCAAAGACTCAGTGAGGTGTACGTAGATAACTTTTCATCAGTATTTCAGGAAAGCTGGCGAAAGCAGATGGAAGTGGGAACAGGACTAGCTGAGAAAGAAGGAGAAGATGCCAGAGAATCAATGAATAAAGCCTAAAATTTGACACTAGTGTGTGTGGGATGTGGGCAGGTTAGATGGAAGGAGAGTCTGAGATTGTTCTCGAGGTTGATTTCTGCTGTGTCTCCTGCTACCACATTCCCTGGAGACCACAGAGCTCTTCTAGTCTCTTGTTACAGAGGCGAACGAGTTCAGTGGCTGCTTTCGGCACCCTCTCTGGTCACTGAAGTCTACCCATGCGTTACCCATCCCGTGACAAACTCTTAAAATCAGAAAAGACACCTCAGCCCTTGCTCTGCTCCTGCCCTGTGTCTCCATTCTCTCATCAGCTCTGAATTTCTACATTGTTTTTTTCTCATTTTTATTTAAAAAATTTTTAACATTTATTTATTACTGAGAGACAGAGAGAGATAGAGCATGACCATGGGAGGCACAGAGAGAGGAGGAGACACAGAATCCAAAGCAGGCTCCTGGCTGTGGGCTGTCAGCACACAGCCCGACGCGGGGCTCAAACTCACAAACTGTGAGATCATGACCTGAGCTGAAGTCAGACGCTTAATCGACTGAGCCACCCAGGTGCCCCTAAATTTCTACATTGTGTTTTCAAACTCAACCTGCACGTCCACGGACTTGCTATGCCTCCCTGCACCTGTCCTCTTGCATACAGGTGCTCCAGTCCTGACTCATGGCATGTCACCCTGAAGCCATGCCATCCCTCTTGTCCCCTCCACTAACCCAGAGAACCATTTGAGCAACACTGGATTAACAACACTCAGCACTTGAAACAGATTACAATTCCAATGTGTCTGTTACTTAAATATGAAGGTTCTCTCTCTACATTACGTCCCCTTGTTTGATAGAATACTTAAGATACAGAGTTATTATTAAAAGTCTCATAAAAGTAGTTTGATAATTACTATTTTTGGTAGCATGTGAAAGAAAGTAAAATGAGACATGAAAGATAAAAGCCACATGAACATGTTTGCTCTATAATTTTCTTTCCCTGAATTATTAATAGCTAGGATGTCTCTTACATAGGTACTTTCACAAACTATGTATAAATAATAAGAACTGAAAATTTCATTATAGTATGCTCATACATGTTTGTTCATGCCTCCATCTTTTTGAAGGTAATTTTAAACTTCAGTTTTGGTATACACTTATGGACAGGGACATTATTGCCAAGCTCAAGGTTTAAAATAACTCAAAATTTAAAATATTTTAAAGATATGTCATGATTTTCTTTTTTATTCATTATTTTCAAAAGTGCAAAAACATTTAGTTGATTGGAAACACATTTTGTTATTTAAACTTTAAAATGAGAATAAAAACAAAACTCAGTAGCAGTTTATGCCTTTTAAACATAGCTCTAAGAGTCTGTCTCCAAGAAACAATTTTGTCTTTAGTGACCACTGCGAAAGAATAAAAAATTCTGTCATAAAAATATTGTACTTTGTGAGTCTCTTGGGCAATTAGTTGAGTCATTGCCTTAAGAAAAAGGAGACCAGAATTCTCTTAAAGTCCAGGGTTGGCTCATTGAGTGTTTATGGCCGAGCCCTTCACATGTGTACTTTTCTAAAGAAAAAGACAAACTTTCATACTGATCTCACCCATTTCTAACTGATAGAAAGTAGGCTGTTTCAGTATCTGTAAATCTGAAAAAATGCCCCTTTAAAACTGTGGTGAAGTAATATCCATTTTGAAATAGAATGTTTTATTATAACTCTTTGGTTTTGTGGATGTTTCCCAGGCATAGTTCTAGATGTTTTGTTCAGTCTACATATCCACAATAATCAATAAGGTCATTTTCCATAGGAGCATTTGTAAAAATCACCTAATGAATTTCTGTCTCTTTTTATTTTAATGTTACATCTATCTTCTTACCACTAAACTAACAAAATTAAACTTCAAAGAACCTATATCTTTGTTGAATTACATATATTTCACATATTTGCAAACAAAGGTAGATATTTCCTTCAGAAATGAGCAATGGCCTGAGTGTCTGTGGTGAATCACCGCGTTGTGTTAGGCCCAGAGTAATGTGCAAGAATATTTGATGTGGTCTCTGAAGTTCAAAGTTAATTGGGAGAGGAAGAAACAATACCCATCGAATTAATTAAAGGACATTACAATAAACTATATGTAACCTCTGATAAACTCTCCAGGCATTCAGTAGAAGGAAGAGTCTATATAATTCGGAGCTGTACTTTTCAAAGCATGTTCTAGCATGGTCAAGTAACTTCAGAAAAAAATTTTACTTTGATTATTTAACATGTTAATATGCCTTATGAATCTAAGAAAATGTAATATTGTGTTAGCTCATCTATTCAAAAAAATGTTTATTGGATGCCCATTATGTATCATGCCCTGGGAATTCAGCAGTAAGTAAAATAAGGCTGTCCTTCAAATGGACCTTTTGTGTAAGGCCAGCAGGTAAGGCTTCATCAATAATGTCACAACTGGGCAGAGGCCTGAGCAAAGTGAGAGAGCAAGCAAAGTGGCTACGTGAGTGGGGGAAGCATTGTCAGGGCAGAGGAAACCAAAAGGCCAAGGCAGGATCACATGAGGCCTGTTTCAGGAATGAGAAAGAGGTCCTAGGGCTACAGCAAAGGTAGGGAGAGGAATAACTAACCTACCAAAAGGAGGTCAGTTTTCCACATGTATTTGACCACTGAACCCTCACCTCTTTTCTTGAGGGAATCTTACAGGGCTAAGACAAAGCAGAACAATATGTCCAATATGGCCAAGCATAATTGGAGGAGTTTGGATGTGCTGTAGTCACTGGAACATGAGTTGGAGTTTCTGATTGACCGTGTTGAGAAAGTACATTCCAGGAAGCCAGGACAGCATGAACAAAGACCAAAACGAAGGAGGCAAAGAAGAGAGTAGGAAGTCAGACAAGAATGCTGGCATCAGACCTGAGACCAGGTAGTTATTTGCTCTAGTTTATTTATTCAGACTAAATGTCTGGAACATTGAGGGAATTACTTGTATATTTCAGGCTGAAAATATATTTTGCTAAAGTTAATGTGCTTTGCGTTGGCCAGAAACTTGTTTCATTTCTGACTGTGAATGAGTGTGCATCATTTTCATTGAGCAGGACGATTTTAAGTCATGACGCCTGTTCCTTGGGAAAGGAATGCCAGGCATTGTTCACAATGATTTATATGGAATTATTTATTTAACTATTTCAACAAATCTCTCATTTATTCATTCAATCACTTAGTCAGTGAGTCAGTCAGTTAAGATTTATTAAACACCTACTGTTGAAAATACATTTTGTCAAGGGCTGTGTGGGTTACAAAACAGTTGGAGACCTGGTTGCTGCCCTCAAAGAGCATATGATTTTCCATGGAGTATAATAAGGTTGACATTTGCTTTTGGGAAAAAATGATGTATTACTACAGAAGCTAATACCAGGCTGGCTATCATTCTAGAATTCTCAAGGAAATGCGTCCAAATGAAAAATCCAGAATTGTCAGGCAACTCATAATGCATATTAAATTACTGCCCTGGGATGAATGTAAGATGAGCCTGGAGAAACTAAAGACTTGATCGTGAGCTGAGGTTTGTCTCCTAAGGTCTTGTAATAACATTTGATTTGATGAAAAGGGAAGAAAAAAAAAACGTGGAAATTCTGAGCATTTGATGTTGACAAAAGTTGGAAAATAAACTTATTTCTGCACTTGGCAACATGTAGTCTGCAATTCTGCTGTCAGGTCTTGCTCGTTCAGGAAGGCTTGTTTTTAGGAATACAAATTGCTAAAATCAAAGCCGCTGATGAGGCAGCTTCAGTTCATTTCTTCCACATTTTCCACAATTAAAAACATAGAAACACATGAAACTTGCTCATTTCAGTTTGTGTGGGCTCGTCTTTCCTTTTTAACTTCTTTGCTTCATTGCCAGACAATATCTGTTACTTGCATTGTACTTTTGGAACATTGTCTTTGACATGAACAGCCTCTTGCCATTACCCTTGACATGACATTACTCTGCAAAAACAAAAACAAAAGCAAAAACATGGTGTGTGTGGGGGGGGGGGGTGGCGTGTACAAATGGATCTTGTCCAGAAGGACTGTAATCCCTATTTCCCATGAAAGTGCACTGAGAAAAGAGCACCTGATAATAGCAAACTGACTGAATATTTTCTCTACCCTCTTGACATGTCAAAGTTCTTTTTTCTTCTGGTGCTGATACATGTAGGAACACCATAGGATTAATTCTTTAGGTAGGGGATGTAGTAAAGCAACAATTTTTGTATAAACCACATATTTCTGCAGTTATTGTCAAAATTGCTTATTTAACTTGGAATATTCACTGCCTAATGTCTTTAAAATTTTAGTGATCGTTTCGCATATCTCCTCAATTAGACTGTGATAATTACAAAGGGATATAGCTACAAACGGGGATGTGGACACGGACAGAGGGAGAGTCGCATCTTTTCAGAGACCGACAGAGCTTTGAACGCATTAGATGCTTGTTTCCTGTCTAATACAGCAGTACAGCGACATGCTACCTAGATTGTGCTTGTGACATTGGCACAGAACACAGGCTCTTTTCCCAGTCTGTGTTTAATTAAATGCCACCTCCTAGGGAAGTGACTTCACAGCTCTTGCCTTGGTTTCTCATTTATAAAATGTTTAAAAAGACTAAATTGACATGGGCGCCTGGGTGGCTCAGCTGGGTAAGCACCAACTTCGGCTCAGGTCATGATCTAGGGGTTCATGAGTTCAAGTCCTGCATTGGGCTCTGTGCTGATGGCTCAGAGCCTGGAGCCTGCTTCAGATTCTGTGTCTCCCTGTCTCCCCTGCTCATGCTCTGTCTCTCTCTCTCTCTCTCTCAAAAATAAACATTAAAAAAATTTTTTAATTAAAAAAAAAAGACTAAAATGGGACGCCTGGGTGGGCTCAGTCAGTTGAGCGTCCGACTTCGGCTCAGGTCATGATCTCACAGCTCATGAGTTGGAGCCCTGCATCGGGCTCGGTGCTGACAGCTTGGAGCCTGCAGCCTGCTTCAGATTCTGTGCCTCCCTCTCTCTCTGCCCCAACCCACTCGCATTCTGTCTCTGTCTCTCTCAAAAATAAATAAACATCAAAAAAAAAAAAGACTAAATCGACATTAATATTGTTTCCATAATAGTTGAAATTCTGTAATTCCATAATAATTCTATAATTCCATAATAGTTCAAATAAGAACTATTAGCACATTGATTTGGCTTTATGCAGGCAAACAAAGTGCTCAGCACAGTGACTAATTTTTCTATTGAATTGATTGGGTCTTTTCTTTTTAACTTTTTATTTTGAAGTAATTTTAGACTTACCAAAGTTACAAAGATAATACAGAAATTTCCCATATACTCCTCATCTAGTTTTCCCTAAGTTAACATCGTGTGTGATCCCAGTAGAATTCTCAAAAACAAGAAATTAATATTGTACAAGACTATTAACTAAACTACAGAATTTACTCAGCTTTCACTAGTTTTTCCACTGGTGTCCTTTTCCTGTTCCAGGATCCAATCTAGGATTCCACATTACATCTGGTTGTCATTTTTCCTTAGTTCCCTCCCTAATTAAGACTTTTGGCTGTTGGACGGGATACTTGTGGATTGTGCTAGTTCTAAAGCTACACGTGGAGAAATCCCTCTGCTGGTTCTTTCTCCATTAACAATGCTGTTGTTATTACCTTTTAGCCATTTGTCTTCTCACAGAGGGTCACTCGTGAATTTCATCCAGGTTTCTCCCAAGATTTCTGAAGGTGAACCTCTATCTGCAAGATGGAATTGTCTTCTCTTGCCCCTAAAATCATTTGTACATGGGAAACTATCCATGTGCTGACCAGAGTAAGTCTTTGTAGGGACCAGTTTTGTGTATTCTGAACCAATGCCAGGAAAGATTTTTAGTACCTTTAGTAAGTGTAATGAACCGCAGTGGGTCCTGAGAAAGCAGTCCTTATCTGCAGGAAACATTGATCTATGGCATTATATGACTTTCATTCTATTATCAGTAGGAATGTGTTAAGATCTTTGGCTCGTTACTAAACACAGACTCACAGTGGGGTTTTCACTTTGACCTTTAGCAAGATTATCATCTCAGAAGTATATGTGCATAAAGTTAGGTCTGGGGACACCTAGTGGCACACCACCGAGGCTTGCCAACCCTACCTGACACTCAGTGATTGGCTCCTGTTCTAATAATTGGCCGCTCCAAAGCCAATGGTAATTGTGAGGCACACCTCTGGCCTCCCGCGTGCCAGGTTTTCATGGCTAACCGCTGAGCAGATGTCTCGAGCGAGACCGTCAGCCTAGATAGTAATTGGGAACTGCTGAAAGCCTCCTCCTTCGGGGGGGAAATTTTGGAAGACATGTCTTTCCCTCCTACTGTTTAGGCATTACAGATTGTCAAATTATACATGGCAGATGGATTGTAGTTTGTCCTTTTAGTGACAGGAAAAACTGTTTCTATACCCTGGCAGAGACATCCACTTACCTCAAGATATGATTCTACTGCTCCTCAGCTATATTTGGGAAACTGTTTTTTGGTCTGTTTTTAAGAAATGACTATAAAAGCATTTCATTTTATTATGCCATAATTAAATAACTGGCTTTCATTAATATATTGTACTAGAAATCCTATAGGCATCCTATAATTACATGTAAGTCTTGGCTAGTATTACTTCAACTGTGTTGTCTTTCCAGGGTATAGGAAAATTACAAGATACATCAAATGTACGTTGTGAGTCATCTTGGCATTATTGGGAAAATGTTCTATTTATTTAAAAGCAGAAGGCAAATACAGCTTTTCTTTCCCTGCTGGAGCCATTAGAGAAACTCAGTGTCTATTCTTTTCATTACCCATACTTTGTTTTTTCTTTTTTTTTTCCCTCATGTCTTTCTTGCTTTTTCCCCCTTGTCTTTCACATTTTCTGTATCTTCATTCTTTATGTAGATGTCATTGCTTTCGTCACCAGGAGTCATTCTTAAGGAGTCTTTTGACCTGGTTCTGCTTTGGATAGTTAAACTTCAAAGAATGATAACCATGAAACCTTGTTATCTGGTGAATGAATAAATGAAAGAGAATAGTATCCAATAGAAAATCATGTTTGGGGCACTTGGGTGGCTCAGTCAGTTAAGCTTCTGACTTCAGCTCAGGTCATGATCTCACGGTTCATGCATTTGAGCCCCGCATCAGGCTCTCTGCTGTCAGTGCAGAACCTGCTTTGGATCCTCTGTCTCCCTCTCTGCACTTCTCCTGTGCTCTCGCTCTCTCTCAAAAATAAACATTTATTTTTTTTTTAATTTTTTTTTTCAACGTTTATTTAGTTTTGGGACAGAGAGAGACAGAGCATGAACAGGGGAGGGGCAGAGAGAGAGGGAGACACAGAATCGGAAACAGGCTCCAGGCTCCGAGCCATCAGCCCGGAGCCTGACGCGGGGCTCGAACTCACGGACCGCGAGATCGTGACCTGGCTGAAGTCGGACGCTTAACCGACTGCGCCACCCAGGCGCCCCAATAAATAAACATTTAAATAAATTTTTAAAAAAAGAAAATCATGTTTTATTATTTTGAATGAAGCACCTAAATGTTCTCATCTCCTGGTTCACTTGTCCTTTATAATGTATTCTATCCTGAAAAAAAAATTATTTCCAGGGTGAGAAGGAAACTTGTAAAAATCCATCTACTCTTCCCTTCATGGCCCACTGTTTAATCTCCTACTGTCCTTCAAGCATATTCTATTACTTTTCTGCTGTTTTCCTCAAATGCAAAACGTCCAAGCCCAAATCAATTTTTGTCCCCCACACCCCAGTCTGCTCACCTTGCTTTCTCCTCAGCTATCTGTAATCTTGCCTAGCCTCCGTGCTCCAGAGTCCCAGCTTCTGAAAAACCCTGTACTCCTCCAGCACCTTTTTGTCATGGGAAAGAAAGCTACTGAGTCCTGTCAGTCTTCCACTAAATAAACTCTGGAGGCTCTCCCTTCTTTTCTTTCGTTCCAATCAGTGATTAATCCATGCTCATTCTCCGACGTCTGGATCTTTGCAACACTACTCAACTCTTCCACCTGCTCCTGGTCTTTTCCTTGTGCTTGCACCCCTCCCCCTACATTGTGATCTTACATTCCTGTTTTTAGGGGCACCCGGGTAGTCATGATCCCAGGGTTGTGGGATTGAGCCCCATGTCGGAATCTGAGCTGAGCATGAAGATTCTGCTGAACATTCTCAATCTCTCTCTCTCTCTCTCTCTGCTCCCTCCTCTGCTTACATGCTCTCTCTCTCTCTTTAAAAAAAATCTTGCTTTTATCATGGTACTTGCCTACTCAAAAGCCTTTGTTACTCTCCAGATACCTTAGTTCCACCTCTATTTTTTTATTTACTAGGGAATATAGGAAATCTTCTGCTGATTAAACAAGAGGTCCATTTCTCTAACCTATACTAGCTCCCAGTGTCCTTCTCAAATTTAGCCTGCTTTCTGCTGGATATCATAGCTTCTACTACTTGTTCATGTCCCCATGTCCCATCCTATCATCCATCAGGTACCACCTAACTGTCATCTCTTTAGAGCTCTTGAAACTTGTCCCCCAACGTTGAATGAAGACCAGTTTTTTTTTTCAAAGTTGAACTTAGTACCTTCATGGAAAATTAATGTGTATTAAAATTAGAATCAGATATTAGAATATCTAGCATTATTTTAGAGAGTCCTTGATATATCTCCACATATCTCACCCCCACCTCCCACCGTAGACTCTCCACCATGGTATGTTACTGGTCATGACCCAGGAGCTTTTAAGAGCTGCCACACTTTGGAGTGTCACATCTCTGCAAAATTCCAGATAAGGGTCCACTTTTTATGTCAGCCCTTTCCTCCTGGCTATTTTGCACAACAAAGTCACTTTTGGTTATTCACTAAGAATACCCTGACTTAAATTACCTTTTCAAGCATGACTACCAATAATGCAAATGCAGTTTCTAAAAATGCACTTTCTTTCTAGCTCTGCTAGTCTCCTCATACTCTTACCACTTACATTTTTGTTTTCTGTTAGGAATGCCCTCTTGCCTTCTTTTTGCCTAGCTAATCTTTATTCAAATTTCAAGCCTCAGTTCCTGTCCTGGTCTCCTCTGTAAAATCTCCTTACCCACACTAATCCATGGCGGTCTACTTTAACGTTTTTTTTTTTTTTTTTATTTATTTTTGGGACAGAGAGAGACAGAGCATGAACGGGGGAGGGGCAGAGAGAGAGGGAGACACAGCATCGGAAACAGGCTCCAGGCTCCGAGCCATCAGCCCAGAGCCTGACGCGGGGCTCGAACTCACGGACCGCGAGATCGTGACCTGGCTGAAGTCGGACGCTTAACCGACTGCGCCACCCAGGCGCCCCCATGGCGGTCTACTTTAAACCAATGTTTTTCAACCTCTTGGTCCTAGTCACAGGCATCTTGGAGGAGGAATGGAGTTAGGGAATCCCAAGGTTTCAGAGTCCAAGAATCCATAAAAACATCAAGAATTCTTTAAAGACTAAGTGGATTGTATATGGCTTATAAATATGCATATGATATTTTGTACACATATGGATGATGTAATTATTATACATATATGGATGGTATGATTAATATGAAATAATTTCTTTAAAGTCTTGTTGAATTCATCCTCCGTGTTGGTCATGTGTTTCAACTAATATGTGCTAAATATAAAACTGCCATGAAGGATTCTTCAAACCTTTTTTGCATTAAACTATGACATATCATACTTGAGAAACTTTGTCACCAACCATATATACATATAAACCAACATAAAATACTTTTCCTCTGGTTACTTCAGTGTTAGCTTATTTTCTACAACTTGGTGGGAAGTTTTCTTTTGCAGCTGAAATGTTTTACCAATTTTAAGTATTTCCACAGCATCAATCACTCGACAGGAAGGACCAACTAATTGTTGAATAAATTATCCAGCACTGACTGCTCACAGCATGAGACAAACCCTGAACAAGTTGCAGATTAGAAAGTGGATGTGCAGGGTCTCCAGGGTGGCTCGGTCGATTGAGCATCCAACTCTTGATTTCAGCTCAGGTCATGATCCCAGGGTCGTGGGATCAAGCCCTGCATTGGATTCCTCACTGAGTGCAGAGCCTGCTTAAGATTTTCTCTCTCTCCCTCTGCCCCTCCCCCTTTCTCATGCTCTCTCTCTCTCTCTCTCTCTAAAAAAAAAAAAAAATCAAAAAAATCAAAAAAAGAAAGTGGATGTGCATATGGGGGAAATATGTTTGGTCCACTTCTATAGGAGCAAGGAAGAAATGGCACCAGGATTCTTCCTGACAGCCTCATTTTTACAATCACTGCTTTGAATTTTCCTGACCTTCCTTTCTAATCTATTCTCATAGAGTTGGTGTCTTCAGGAAGTGGAAACGGTCATATTTGTAAAATATCCTAGATAGTGGAGCATTGTTGCCAAATAGTTTATTCAGTTTGCCAAAAGCCCATGAACACTTAAGAAATAGCATGGGGTCACTTTGAGAATTATGAAGTTAGCAAATGAAGAATGAACAATGTTTAACAATGCAAAACAGGAAATGCAAAACAGAAGTGCTCCCTTATCTACATGTCTGTTAAGAAAACCCCTCTTCTGCTCTTAAGCTTGTGTTGTGTGCCTCGTACTAAACATCAGAGTGCCCAGCCTCCTCTAAGGATGACTTTATACATGCCGTAAAGCAGAGATATTAGCCATTAGAGATCAGTGTTTTACCATTAAGAATTAAAATGTGTTAGAACCATGACTGCATTAACTATCATTGAATTAACAAAACATTTCAGTTGCCGACACCTTAAGTAGCTCATTAGTTTTATTTTATTTTAATTATCCATTGTCCATAATCTACAACTGTCAGCAACTGAATTTTCAGTCATTGATGTTAACTGTGTATTCTGGAATGACTCAGGAATCAGTCTGCGGTACTTGTGCAAATTAGCTAATGTAACAAGTCAGTGCTTTACAACCAGCTCACGCTCATGAGGATGATAATAGTGGCTGCGACTTACATGTTATGGGAATTACTCTCGTGAGTAATTTAGAAGGTGGACTTCAGTTAGACTTAGCACTGATTTATTTTTGAAAAAAACTCACTTCTTAATTATGGAGATCCTATACCAAAATAGCTCCATCAGAAACTTGACTACTGGTATCTCATCGCATAAAACAAAACAAAACAAAAAAAACCCCAAACTTTGAAAAGTAATGTATCTCCCACTTATGGTGGAGTTTTTGACAACAAAAAAAAAAATTGGAGACTCTACTGGCAAATGTCCAGAGGGCTAAACCTGTCTTGGACCCCCACGTGCGTGATTTGAGAAGGTCCAGGAACCCTCTTTCCAAAAATATCTGTAAAAGTAGCTGTCTGTTCCAATTACCTAGACCTTACTTCGAAGCCAACCCATAAGAAGAGTCTGACAAAGAATTTTTTTATTTGCTTATTTATATATGACAAGACTTGCAAACACAGTAAAATTAAATTACATTTGGAAGAGTTTTAATGAGTCTTTTTTATTGAAAAGTATAAAACCCTCATAACATTTGGACTAAGCTAGAAAACGTAAGACATGTGGCTTTTAGATAGAATGTTTTCAATTTCTGCCTTAGACTTTTATTTCTTAGACCTTTGAAGGCATTGAAATCCTTAAGAGGCCCCAATTAAGATGTAAATCCTCCAGGAGCAGTAACACCGTTAGCATTTATCAATGAACACCTTAGTGGAAAGTGGGCCATAGCAAGTGAGAATTGGTCAGACTTTACAGAATGTCAGCATGTGGACATGCCAAAGTACTATTTCACTCCTTTTTTTTCTGGAGCTAAGAAGGTAAAGTAAAGAAACCAGAAAGGGCGCCTGGGTGGCTCAGTTGGTTAAGCATCCGACTTCGGCTCAGGTCATGATATCACTGGCTCCTGGGTTCAAGCCCTGCACTGGACTCAGAGCCTGGACCCTGCTTTGGATTCTGTATGTCCCTCTCTCTACCCCTTCCCCCACTCATGCTCTTTCTTGCTCTCAAAAATAAATAGACATTAAAAAAAAAAAAGAAACTAGAAAGAAAAATAATACCTAATTCTTAAATGTTGCCTTATAAAACACACCCCCACACATAAATGAACATACATATGTTTGCATATGCTTTTTCTTAATAGAATAAACCCTGCGGACTGGTTATGGTCTCTAACCAGCCCCTAAGTTCCCTGCCAGCACAAGGGTAAGACTGGGCTATACACAAGCGATTCAGATCCATTACATCCTCCAGTTATTTTAAGCCCCATCTTCTGTTGGTATGGTGCTGTATCTGGAAATGTTCAGATCAAATCATGGAATATATTCATCAGCAAAAGAGTAGAAGGGAAATTTTTCACAAGCAGGGCACATACACATAATAAAGAGAATGCAACGAATGAAATGCAAATCAATGATAACGACTTCTCAGAAATGGGCTGAACAGAAAGTATCCTGTATAAAAAACCATGCCTGCCATACATTTGGGATGTATAAATTTCTTTTTTCCTATCAATATTTCTATTAAAATAGATTCTTTCAGGGCACCTGGGTGGCTCAGTTGGTTAAGCTTCTGACTTCAGCTTAGGTCATGATCTCAAGGTCCGTGGGTTCAAGCCCTGTGTCAGGCTCCATGCTGACAGCTCAGAGCCTGGAGCCTGCTTCGGATTCTGTGTCTCCCTCTCTCTTTGCCCCTTCCCCACTCATGCCCTGTCTCTCTCCATCTCTCAAAAATGAATAAACGTTAAAAAAATTTTAAATAGATGCTTTCTATTTCCCTTTGATAGACGGTTCTAAGGGCTAAAAGCATGCTTCAATATTGATAGTTTCTTTTTTTGTCAAATTTTGTTCTGCTGTGTATAAATTGCTAACCTCTATGGTTCTATCACCCCTACTTTTCAACAGTTTGTAGCTCCCGTGAGAAGGAGATTAGAGGGCTAGATGCCAGAATTGTGTAACGCACCATTCACTGGGGAATATGCCACATGTTTGGAGGGCCCGGGTCTGAAAGGGCCTTATAGAGTTTAAAGCCAAAACCAGCATCAAGACCTCCTCAGACACACCCCTTTACTTGGAGAATCATGCACCTGAGCCTCCCAGGGTGCAGTTTTCTAATGTTCCACACGAGACGTGTTGCAGCTTGGGATTGAACACAAGTCTCTTGCTTCCTAGGGAAAAGTTCACACACTCCTGATGCCCCCTTTTTAATTGCAGGGATCATTACTTTTTCAAGCTTTAGAGATTTGTTCTTACTTTTCTTGTGGTTGCAGCGTTTTGTCTTGCCCACTGGGCTTTTCGTATTCATACACCCACAACTGGTCCTTCTTGTAACGAATCTTCAACGGGTGCAGATTTAGTTATCAAGGAATCAGAGCTTTAAGGTTTGAGGATCCAGTCCCCTTCCAAATGCCCATGTTTGGGGGGGTTATAAGAAAAATATACCCATGACTTCTTGGGTGAAAACATAATTATGAGTTATTTTATTTCATTGTATTAGTCTCTAAATGAAGGTTTATTAACTCTGATTTTCTGCTGGAAGCAGGAAATTTAGGAAGGAAAATGAGATCTCAGAAAGTCTACCATAGTCACCTATAGTTTTCTTCTATAGAGAGTCTACCATACTCTCCTATAGTTTTCTCATGGAGAAAAGTCATTTTATTATAACAGTCTGTCTAAAAGCTACAGGGCAGATAACAGCATCTGCAGTCCACCTTTTTCAACAGCCCATGAGAAAGCAAACAGTAAAATAGACATCCTCAATAATCAGTTCATGCTGAAAAATCACCGGTAGATTTGGGTTTCTCAATTCATGCTACCAAATCTGCTCCATCATCTGGCCATGAGTTTTCTACTCTTTTCCTCTTCCTGCGTCTTTATGAAGTTAGCACACACAGAGGAAGTTGTTAGACTCTGAGACTATTTAAATGTGTACACTTCAGTGATTCAGGCTTGGTTCATAACCATTTCCTGGACTGTACCTAGTGGAATATAACTGGACACAGCAGAGATTTTGCTCTCCCCTTGCTCTATCTTACCCCGAAGAGCATAGTATGCAAGCCGGGTTATATAATGCTTTGATACTCGATCAGTGAAAGTGCTCTGAGCTTTAAGACACTTCTCCAAAATTATTTGATGACTATTAGTGTAACGACCTTGGGCAGGCTGCCCCAAGCTCTCTGCCTCCCCCTCAACTGCCTAAATTTACACCGGCAAGGAGAGCCTGTATCAGGAAGAGAGCTATTAACAGAGACTTCCTGTACTTAAGAACCTTATCTGCAGAATAAGGCAAATTTTGTTTTTCCAAATATCTTCTTCCATCTTTTTGCTAAGGGTCTCTCTCCCCTTTGTATCCTCAGACCCTACCCCTTTCCTTAGATCATATAAGCTTCCTGTTGCCTCATTGTCTTTGGAATTCCATGTCTGTGTGGATTCCCTGTACAAATGCATGTGTGCACATGTGCACGTACGTACGACTCTTAAATTTGATCATCTCCTGTTAATCTTTCTCATGGTAAGTTGATTCTACGTCATAGGGCAGAGGAAGATCTTCCTCCCCAACATTAGAAAGATACTTGTACCTGATAAATTTAAGTTTTTCAGCTTGGCCAGAAATTTCTTCTGCTGAAGAAGGCTGTTTGTAAAAGCAAGTAAACTAACCCCAGAATCCTGATAAAATGTGCCTCTGTTACTATAAGCTGCCTCTATTCACTTCATCTTGTCATCTCTCGAACTTAGTGGTTTCGTTTTGCTGTCTTAGCAGGAGTGTGATAAACAACGCAACGGCAAAGATAATTAATTTTAATTTTAATTTTTTTAAGTTTAGTTATTTATTTTGAGAGAGAGAGAGAGTGCAAGCAGAAGAGGGGCAGAGAGAGAAAGGGAGAGAGAATCCCAAGCAGTGGCCATGCTGTCAGCGTAGAACCACATGCAGGGCTCCAACTCACGAAGCCATGAGATCATGAGCTGAGCTGAAATCAGGACTGAGCCACCCGACTGAGCCACCCAGGAACCCCACAAAGAAAATTAATTTTTAAAACAGAGATCATTTTTTGTGTTTACTTGTATCCCAACCTGATACTCAAGAATCTGATGTTTGACAGAGAAATAAAGTATAATGGTGCCTTTTCAAAATCAGGTAAGAATTCATTAGCTACAAACATCAGAAGTCTGATACTAAATTTACTTAGATGGCCTTAATTTGATACATTTTTGTAGTACACACAAAATTTCATTTAGATCCTAGCTTTACATATGGAAATCTAACCCTGGAAATGCTCGGTAGTCTTGGATTAGAATTAGACACTTCATTCTCCTAAATCTTTCTTTTAAAGAAGGTTTTTCTTTTAATTGGTTAAAAGGTCCTGGTATATTAGATGAACTCTGAAACAGAGTGATGATTTGGCCAGAGTGCTGTTGCTGAGCTGATGAATGGAAATCGCTTATTCACCACCTGTTGGAAAATGTTAGTGTTCATGTTCAATCATGTGCCTAATTTAGTGTGTAATTGGAAATGTAGTGCTCGCAAGGCAGGCAAATCTTTTTGAAGATTTAGCTATTTATATTGAGCGTATTAATTACATTGAAATAGAGGAGAACACAAAGCTATCAGGAGAACAGAGACTACTTTCAAAGTAACTGCTCAACAGGACACACACTGGTTACATAGAGAGATAAAAGCACTGTGTTGTCTGAGTAAGTGTGAAATACTTCAGGGCTGCCATATTATCACCATCACAAATTGTCAGCAGATGTTTCTTCTGTTCAACTCAAATAGGCACGGGCTCTTACCACTATAAAAATTACATATACCAGTGGCTTTTAAAGTCCTTGTGTTTTTCTGCCCTCTGTTAACATTAAAATTTTTCTGCTGAGTTTATTTGTAAACATAATTTGAAATGCCGTGCATATCAGGTACATTGCAGCTTTCCAAGTGTTCTTCAACTCTCTGCCTAAGTCCAGACAGTCAACAGGATGATCCTAAGAACTCTTCTGAGTGAAACTTTTACTTAATGAGGTCAGCTTGACCGCACCCCCATGACAAAGGTTGGGTCCCCTCATGCATCTGCTTGAACAGTCAAGAGAAGGTTGATACTTAAAGTTCAGTCAAGCTCTGGTGTAGTGAGGACCGAAATTCAACATCAAAAAGAAACTGGGAACCAAGAGGATTCCCTAGTGGCTGTAATATGGCAAAGTACAAGGGGTGTGAGAGAGAATGAACTCGGGGAAGACAGCAAAAATGCTAAAATATCTTGAACGATGTATATACATTGTTGAGATTGTTGACCAGTTATTCCAAAATACTTTATTGCACGGTAGCAGAAGTGTAGAAACCCATGGTAAACCCACGCCTCCTCAAGAAAACCAAGTGTTCTTGCTGACACATTGACTCATCACTCAGACACACTCAACCAACCCCAAATATGACTTCAAAATGTTTGAAGAGCAATGAAATGTCAACCTTTCATGAGAAAAGATGCCCTGAGGGGACCGGAGAAGGGAAGGAGGCAACCTTAAAAAAAAGTTCTCTGGGGTGCCTGGGTGGCTCAGTAGGTTGTGCATCCGACTTCGGCTCAGGTCATGATCTCGCGGTTTGTGAGTTCAAGCCCCATGTCGGGCTCTGTGCTGACAGCTCAGAGCCTGGAGCCTGCTTCAGATTCTGTCTCCCTCTCTCTCTGCCCCTCCCCTGCCTGTGGTCTGTCTCTCAAAAATGAATAAATGTAAAAAAAAAAAAAAATTATCTGTCCCAATTCTCTTTACGGTCCCAAATTTCTCTTCTCTGATTTTTTTCTAACCACTCCAGCCTGTAACAAGCCTCCTCCAGTCCCTTGTCGCATCTGTCTTATCCCCTTTCCTTTAGAATACTTTTTTGGGGGGAGGGGGGCGGGGAGAGTAAACTCCATCCTACACAAATCTAGCTTCCTTCAGCATCTTCCATGCCTCTTCTCTGCCCAGCATCCCCAATCAATCCCCAAGACACAAGAACAAGAGGTATGAGAGTGGGAAAGACCATGAATACTTACCCTGAACTGTGGGTTTTTTTGTTTTTTTGTTTTTGGGTTTTTTTGCCTGTTGCACTTGTATGTGATATGATTACCTTGTTTATAATAACTTTTTATGCTTTACTTATCAATATTCTCGCACTTTGAACATAAAATGGCTAAAATTTTTCAAGAAAATTTTTGAGAGGAGGGGTGCCTGGGTGGCTCAGTTGGTTAAACATCTGACTTCAGCTCAGGTCATGATCTCACGGTTCATGGGTTCAAGCCCTGTGTCAGGCTGACCACTCAAAGCCTGGAGACTGCTCCGTATTCTGTGTCTCCCTCTTTCTCTGCCCCTCCTCCCACTTCCACTCTCTCTCTCTCTCTCTCTCAAAAATAGACATTAAAAATGTTTTTTAATAAAAAAAGAAAATGATTGAGAGGGAAAAAAGTCTATATATATGAAGAAGACTGGCTAGACTCCAAAGAATAACAATGGAAAATGAAAGAAAATAGATCAGATAAATTTTCACTTATCTAATGGTGACATTACTAATGGTATTACTAATCAATGGGTATTAAGCACTCTGCAGTACCTACCAACTAATTTGATTCACACCACACTGAATGAAGAAAGCAGGACTTAGAAAGTGATAATGTTATAAAGTTAAAAAATTGAGACATTTAATTCATAATGAGTTCCCTCTCCAAAAGCATTATTATGTTTTAAAACTGCTTTCAAGAAAACCCACCTCCACTGCCTTAGCTAATTAGAAAACAATTGAACTATATATACATATATAGAACTTTTATGTAGTTTATATAGTTAAATTTTTTTTCAAGCCAGCTGATCTTTATTAACAGCATCCTTCTTAAGTAGTAAGTTACTGGACGTTCTGTCCTCTGCATATGATTACCATAAAGATCTTCTAAAGCACAGTTACAAATCATGTCATGCCATATCTGAAAACAGTCTATGATTCCCCATTTCTTTTAGAATAAAATCCAAACTCCTCAGCGTGGCTTTCAAATTCTTCTGTGATCTGATGCCAGCAGGCAGTCCTAATCTATCTCCCACCATTTCTGCTTCTGTACTGTATGCTGCAAGCAAATCAGACTTGTTCACCATTACCCAAATAAGCCATACACCCAAAGATGTACGTGACTTTGCTGAGACTCACTTTTTCTCTGGAATGTGCCCCTCTGCTGCAATCCACGCACGCTGAAATTCTACCACACGTTCAGGCCCAGCTCCAATCCTGCCTGATCAGAGAGTATTTCCTCAGACTCTGGACCCGGACACCTACCACTCTCCTTGTTACTCTCTTATTTTGTGTGTCTTCTCTCTTATATAGCAGATTTGTGTTTTGATAATTTGAGTACAAGCCTTAGCTCTGTTCCTTGTTCCAGGTTAGAATAAAGCTTATGATTCCTGGCATCCTCCACAATGAAAACAGTGACTTACACATAGAAGATAGTCAATAAATACGTATTCAAATAATTAGCCTCGACAACCTAGTTGTTCAAATAAGATAATCCAATCGAGTACTGTCATCCGTCCATAAATTTCCTATGGCAACAGTAATGAATTATAGTTTCTCGCTTAATAAATTACAAGAAATTTGACACCCAAAAAGTGAGGTAATCGATAAATTCAAATTAAATAAAATATAATGAGATGTCTTTGGAGACTTATACTGACAGGCATACGGCATAATTGGACCAAACACATTAAGACAGAGTTGTGAAATTGCTCATATTTAGGATGAGTTTTTGCTATTTGTCTCCTTCATGCAGAGACATGAGAAGCATGGAATTTTTACAAAACACTACAATGAGTCTAGTTCAATGACTTCTAAGCAAATAAGTATTCCAGGGTTCTTTATTCTATACAGATGTGGCTATTCAGGAACACATTAAGTTAATGGGATTCTCTGCAGCTGATAGCTAGTCCAAAACTCAGAATTAAGGATAATAACCAAATTACACAGATACAGAATTTAGTTATTAAATTGAATGTTTTTCCCTAATGGTATACAAATAATTTTCCATTCAAAGAAATATGTCCATAATGTACTTCTCAGAATCATTAGTGTTACTGTATTGGCTATGAAATAGAAGGCTGTGTGCAGGTTCTCTTAGAATTAATAGAAGACTAAAACAGGAAAATCCACAACTACTACCAGGATTTTGTGTTCTCTGGAGTAATTTTATACCTTTTCCTGATTTATAAAGAGCCCTTTTTCTTTTTCCAAATGTATCTCTCTTGTTTAGATGTAATGGCTTTGAAAGCAACTTGCAACAGCCATCCTAATGACAAAAATCTGTAATCATAACCATTTTGAAAACACATCATGTATGTCGATCATTCAAAGGATATTTTTTTCCCTTAATGTACTGCTGATCAAAGAGGTATGTGTGTTTGTGGATGCCGATGTCTTATGTAAAGTAGGATCTCAAGAGACATATATTGAATCATTAAAGAAAGAGTGAATGACTGAGCGAATAAAAATAGAATCTCAGTGTTACAGCTCTTTTAGAATTTGTCTAGCAGGTTTTCCGGTCTTTACCGGAAGACCCCCTCCAAAAAAAAAAAAAAAAAAAAATAGAATCTCTATGACCCTGAACTGAAGCACTGGCTGGATAACAATTCACTTTCATGATAAAAGGCTAACTAACTTAGAAAAATGGAAGAGACTTCCTAAGTGTGAATTTTCCAAGGATCAGTGTCATTGGTGACTTTATTTATCGTCCTTAATATTATTTTACACTTTTAGGAAATGCCTTCAACTAGATGAAATAGTAAAGGTAAGGTCAGACATGACAAGGATAGGTATCATTTTTTAAAATCTATTTGAATGTAAATTTATGGACTTTTGACTACTGGTTTTTTTGGCAAGTCAATTCCCTTAAATACCTCTGATCTGTTTGCTTCAAGGAAGTTCCATGTGCCAATAATCACAGTTAAAATGGTTTTTTAAAACTTATTCTCAAGCTTCATTAATTAATTGCCTCTGTGTACCTACCCTTTCCTCTTCCAACTTAAAGCATGATAATTTGAGGTTCTCTGACTTCTAAACTGGGGTGGGAAGGCCATACCCTTAAACTGATCTTTGCCACAGGGCTGGATATTAGTGAAACCTTGTTGAAATCTTTCTCTGGCTTTTCCCTTCTTGTTCCAGATCCATAAGCCACTGATTTTTGTAAATTTTCAAGGCCTCAAATTTCTGAACTCCCAATTTCTAAACTTTTACATTCCAACCACATAGTTATGTCATGATCTGGATTCTCTCTCTCTCTCTCTCTCTCTCTCTTTTTAATTTTGAAAGAGACAGAGTGTGAGTGGGGGAGGGGCAGAGAGAGAGGGAGACAGAGAATCCCAAGCAGGCTGTGCAGTGTCAGTGTGCAGAACCCAACACAAGGCTTGAACTCATGAAATTGTGAGATCATGGAATAAGCCAAAATCAAGAGCTGGACGCTTAACCAACTGAGCCATCCAAGCGCCCCTGGTCTCTTTCTTGAAAGAGCATCTTAAAAACACAAAGTAAAAGCAGACGCACACTACTGTTCTGACGCTTGGTAATCGTTTATTTTAAAACTACAGACTCAGTAAGGGGATGATAAGCCTTCCAAGTTATTCTAGATGACAGTTTTTCCAAACTTTTGTTACTGTGTAACATGCATCTCCTCTTTTCCAGTTTGGTTTCCATTCTAATGCCTGCTGTATACCAGAGATGAAGTATAAGATATATATATATATGTAGATATATAGATATATATATGTGTATATATACATATATATATATATGTATATATATATATATCAGTGAGTACAACAGGCAAAATTATCTCTGCCCTCATGGAACTTACGTTTTAATTAATTACATTTCTAGAATTAAATGAAATAACAAATACAAAACATTTTTTAAAACTCTTTAGTACAAAATGGGAGTTCAGTAAATATATTTTATTATTATTTTATTAGTGTTCTCTCTTCTTTATTTATACTTCATTGTAACATAATATGAACAAAGAGCAACACACAAAAAAATTAGAAGTTTTCAACCTACTAGATCATATCTCCTAGTCTTTTTTAAAAATAAATTAACTTCAATATTAATGTTTCTGAATTGCCCTTTTAGTTCATGGAAATCTAACAATTAAATAAATCCAAAGAAAGTGTAGGTTTTGTTGCTAAATAGTATTCCTCTCCTTTGCTTGATTAAAATTTATCAATGAATAAGCCCAGAATTATACAATTATATACTAATAAAGCATATTAAAAGAGTTTTAGACTACATTTGATTGCTAAAAATTAATACCTTTATTTTTTTTAATTTTTATTTATTAAAAAAAATTTAACGTTTATTTTCGAGAGACAGAGAGAGACAGGGCACGAACAGGGGAGGGGCAGAGAAAGAGAGGGAGACACAGAATCCAAAGCAGGCTCCAGACTCTGAGCTGTCAGCACAGAGCCATGGACTGCAAGATCATGACCTGAGCCGAAGTCAGACTTAACCAACTGAGCCACCCAGGTGCCCCTCACATTTTCTTAAGCTTTTAAATTGTTCTGTTTTATTTAGTTAGTTTTTTAATGTCTGAAGCCCTTCTTTGTGGATATGGATGAGGATATACCACCCAGAAGAGTAGATCAAACAACAGGCAAAAATGTTTTTCAGATACAGAGTGCTATCTATAGACTAGTGGGCTGATGGATTGCAAAAACTCCACAGAGGTTAGAGTTACCTGTCATCTTAAATTATGTGTGCTTTATTTAGAGTCACTACCTCCAGAAGATGTTTTATCCTTTCATAAGCTTGTTTCTTTTTCTTTTTAGTAAACATTTTTTCCCTAATTTATTATGTCTGAGAGATGCTGCTACTTGTTGGATGTAGCTGTAGAATCAAAAACGAGGACATGTCTTCTCTTTGGCATCTAACGGTTGGGCATGCTTGTGTCAAAATGACTTAGGTGATTTGGGAGCCTGTCAGAACACTCCAGACGAGATGTTCATTTCCCTCCAGCTCCCACTTATGGGATTCCAGGAGTCCAGGATGATTAGGTAATTAACTCTCCCTCAATAGGTGGCTTCTAAAGCACTAAGTGTATTCTTAATAATTAGCTTAGCTTTAGAAAATTGATGTGATAAGTCTTTTATGATTACCTCAAGAGACATTTCTTTTATTGTTCATATCGAGAAAGAATAAACAATCATAGACACAAACACGAACAGATAGATGTTAAAGAAACTTAAAAGGTAATATACACACATGCATGTTCTATAGGCTCAAGTGAGGGAGAATTCTATGGATCTAAAGTCATTTTTTTATTTACAAATATGAAATTATAAATTAGTTGAGGGGCTCCTGGGTGGCTCAGTCGGTTAAGCTTCTGACTCTTGATTTGGGCTCAGGTCATGATCTCAGGGTTCGTGAGTTCAAGCACCACATTGGTCTCTGCACTGACAGAGTGGAACCTGCTTGAGATTTCCTCTCTCTCCTTCTCTCTCTGCCCCTCCCTCATGCTCTCACTCACTCTCTCTCAAATAAACTTAAAAAAATTGGTTGAAATGAGAAAGCAGTAATTCTGATTCATCATCCACAATCACAACCTCAGAGACATATCAATAATTTTTTTTTACCTCAGTAGTTCTGGAGATATCAACTTCTTTCTATTCACCATCGACTCTTCTCATAATACCTCAGTAGCCCCCTAACTGTCCTCCATGCCTTGCGCATGGCCTTGGCCATCTTATGTCTGCTTTCTACTATTAAAGAATAAATCAAATTCACTCAGCTACTTATCACTCTAGCACAAATTTGATTATAACATTCTTTTGCCATGGATTTCTGTGACTTTACAGGGTTTAAACACCTTGCTACAGTCTTTCATGATGTGGTGGTACCTGTTTACCTTTCATCTTATCCTTCATCCATTGCTTTGTCTCCTTTTCCAATCTAGGCTACATACAATCCTGTAAAACCCCTGTACTCTTTTATCTCCAGACTCTTGGACATGCCATTCTTTCTCCCTGGAACATTGTGCCCCAACTTTGCCAAGCTAACCCCTATTCTTCCGTGAGGAATCAGCTAAAAAGAGAACTTCCCCTAAGAAAACTTCTCTTATGATGGCCCAACTCCCTCACTTTAAGACTTGGGTTAAAAGTCTCCTCGCTATGCTAAAACTGCAACCCAACGAACCCATTATAGTGTTCATTGAAAGCACTATTTTAAAAAATTACCTGTACATTTTCTTTCCTCATCAGGATCTAAATGTTTCTTTGTGAGCTTTGCTACTTATGGTGAAATAGTGTAGTAATAGCCTAAGAGAACTATTTTGACCTGAATTTGTATTAAAGAGACTGGAGAATTCTTTTTGTGATGGTCAGTTTTATGTGTCCATTTGACTGGGACGTGGGTGTCCAGATATTTGGTTAAGTACTATTCTGAGTTTGTCTGAAGGATGTTTCCAGGGGAGACTAGCATTTAAATTGGTGAACTAAGTGAAGCAGATTGCCCCCCTCAAGGCGGTTGGGCTCCACCCAATCTGCTGGAGAACTGACTAGAAAGAAAGGTGGGGTACTGGAAAATTCACTCTCTGCCTGTTTTCAAGCTGGGATCTTGGTCTTGCCCTGCACTCAGGGTGGAAACTGTATAACCTGTTCCTGGTTGTGAGGCCTTCGGGATCAGACTGGAACCCCATCACCGTACCTCTTGGGTCTCCAGCTGGCAAACAGCAGATCGTGGGGCTTCTCAGTCTCCTTAATCACAGGAGCCAATTTCTTATTATAAACCTCTTTTTATATAGATCGCCTGTGGGTTCCATTTCTCTGGACAACCCTGACTGATACACTTCCTCTGTAAAAGTTAAATGTGTTTCTGACCAGAATTTAGGCAGGGCGGAACTTCTCTTCCACCAAATGATGTAATGACTAAAAGTCTCAATATACTTTCCTAAACTCACCCATATGTAGAATTCTCAGCAAGTTATTGTCCCTTCAGATGCCTTCACCCAGTGACACAGGTAAATAGTTTTAATGGAGACAAAGACTGTACTATGAGGTCAAACTCTAATTCATTTACCAGAAAGCCACTGTATAGGGAGTGTGGTACGGAAATAGGCGAATCATTTGCTGTGAAGGGCCTGTTAGTTAATATGTTTGCCTTTGCAGGCCACACCACCTCTGTCACTGCTACTCAACTATAAAGCCACCACTGATGATATGCAAATAAATAGGCATGGCTGTATTTGCATAGGACTTTATTTGCAGAAATATGTGGCAAGCCAGTTTTTGCCTACAGGCCACAGCTTGCTGACCCTTGGGATAGTGGTTTAGACACAGCGCAGACAGTAAAGTCATACAACTGGGTTTGAGTTCCGACTTCACCAATTTTCCACTCTGTACCGTGTGCAAGTCACTTAACCTCTATTAAAAAAAACCCACTTCCTAGGTTTGTCATGAAAATTTAATGAATAATGTACCTTAATTGCTTAAGGAAACTTCTGAATATATAGTAAGTGCTATAGAAGGTTCGTTATTATTCTTTTCAGCTCATTTTTTTTTTTGGTACTTGAAGGTTTGGGGTTTTATATACGCTACCAGTTTTCAGAAAAGAATTTAAGAGTCCTGAAAGAAAGTTACAGTAAGTTTTGTTGAAGAGAGTTTTCGGTGTGATTGTTGATGCAATCTGGAGCTTTGGAACATGTTACTACAAATATTATTTAGTAATCTCGCTCTTGGTAATGTAGCATCTTTAGCAACAAAGAACATCTTATTGCAATAAAGGCTGGGAAGTTGTCTTGAAAAAAAACCAGTTTAGATAAAACTTGGGGTAAAAGAATTCTTTACCTCTTTCAGCTGCTCAAGCTTTCTTGGGTAACTTCTCAAGGTTTTGACATTTTGCTATCCTCAATTACCCAGTTTTGTCTTTTCTAGTTGTTTAAACTGTTAGGAAACAACCCAGTAAAAACATAACTGTATTCATTTCTCCTTAGGGTTGGTCATAAGTATTTCACCAAAAATTCTCTTTTCTTTCCACCACTTTGATCATTTTACACTCATCCTGAAAAAAAAAAGAAAGAAAGAAAGAAAACAACCCAAAAGCAGCTTTTAATTCTCCTATATCCATCATGACTAAGTGCTTCGTCTTGGAGTTCACGGCTCCCTTCAGGTTTGGCAGGACCCTCCCTCACTGCTCCATTCACCCCCACCTACCCAGTCCCCTCCACTCAGATAGGGAAGCGTGTCAGCACTTTTCATCTGTGCATTCCCAGAACTTGAGCTATGTCTGGAATGCCTCTGCCCTCCCATCTTGATGGGTTCCCTCCCTTCTATCATTTATGGAGCTTATCAGATCACACTTTCTTCTCAACCTTCTCCAAATAAATGGAAATGCAGAAATAGTTCCCTGCCCCCCACCGTGTCTGGGAAGACAGGAAATTCTGCCCAATGCAGGATCCCACATACTACAACACCATTTTACACTTTGTTATTATGATGACCTATTCTTGGCATTTTATGCATTTTATGCATGTTTGCATTGATTTCAATGTCATTCTTCCAAGTAATTCCGATAAGATAGGTTGGGAATCTTGCTGGTGGAAGTGTTTGCCCTCTGGGAACAAGGTCCTCTAGGCTCACAGAGATGAAGAGCAGGAGGCACAGATTTCCCAAAAAGGTGACTAAGAATAAAAGTAAGTGAGTGTGTATGGTAAGCAGAATGGTCCCAAAGGATGTCCACATCCTAATCTTTAATTAGGAAACTTTGAATATGTTACATGGCAAAAGAGTCTTTACAAATGTAATTAAAGATACAACCTTGAAGATTAGGGAGATTACCTTGGATTATTTGTCTGCATATAATCTGTGATTACATGTGATCATATGATTACATGAGCCCTCAAAAACAGATAATTTTCTCTGGCTTGAGTAAGAGAGGTGCAATAGAAGAAATCAGAGAGATTCAAAGTATGAAAGAGACTGAACCTGACCTTGCTGGAGAAGAGCGATGTGAAAAGCTTGAGAAGTGTAGGTATTTCCTAGGAACACAGACCAGCCCCAATTAACATCCAGCAAAGGAACTGGGATTTCAGTCCTAGGTCGGATGATTTGCATCCTCAAAGAATTGAATTCAGTCAACGACCTATATGGGTTTGGAAGTGCATTGATCCTTGGAGCTTCCAGAAAGATCTACAGGCTTGCCAATACCTTGATGTTGGCTTTGGGAGACTCTAGGCAGAGACCAAGTTTATGAAGCTATGAGGTAATAAATGTATTCTGTTGCAAATCACTAAATTTTTGATAATTTATTATGGAAGTAATAGAAAATCTATAGAAGGCGCCACTCCTACTTTAAAGCTTTGTTTTCCCAACTTGTGTGTAGTACCCGTTATAAACAGAGCACCATAACATGGTTGATGATTGAAGGTATATACTGTGTCCTAGAGGATGGCTCCCAATTCTCACAGACTGTTATTGTTAAACTCGTATTCCCTGCGACTTCAGCAGGCCATTCCAATACTTCATCAGTTTAGCAGTTTCTGGGAGTGTAGATGTGATAGAACCAATGGATCTGATACTCACATGGCCATGGTCTGACCATAAGCCTTTGGAAAGTATTGCTGGCTACGGTCCTATGGGTAGTAAAGGAAAACCTACACCCAGAATATTTATTAATTTTATTTAATTAAGATCATTTACATCTCCTTCTAGGGTACAAGCGGCCCAATGTCACAAACTTGCCACCATGTGGCTGGTTAGTTTCCCCAATGGATGAGCTTTAGGATCTCAGTGTTTTTATGTTGTCAGGTATGACATCAGTAGCCTCAGTAGGTAGATCAATCTTGGTGATGGAAGCCCACGCTGGTGGGCCCATTTGTAGCACTCACCCCTGCCACCACAGTTATGCTGCATTGATTAACTCATTGTACCAGTCCTAAAGTGGCTAATGACAAAGGTTACCTGTGTCAAATGGCTGACTATTATGTCTACCAAGTTACTTAGTGCCCTGCCTTGATAATCTCTTGTGGGTAGTAAGGTGTAATACAAAGATATTCTCACTTTGTAGATGACATGGGTCTTTCCAGAACCTAGAGGTCTAAATCTTAATTATCCTACTGGGGCTTGCCATAAAGGTCACCTGTCATTCCTTTCTCACCACAGCTTCCTCTAAAAGCTCAGGGTCTGCTGGTCGTTTAGCCCAAATGGCAGGGCTACTTGTATCACTGCCTGGACTTGCTCAGATCCCTTTCGGCTATGGTCCCCACTCAAGACTGGGAACCTTTCTAGTCACATGATGAATGTACTAAAGTAGTGTTCTCAAGTGTGGAATATGCTGCTTCAAAAACCTAAAAGGGCCCTATACAACATTGTGCTTCCTTCTTATTTGTGGAAGCGTAAGATGTAGCAATCTGTGCTCTATTTTAGTGAAGATGTCTCAGCGTGCCCTGACCACACCTTACTGCTATAGTTGACCCCACAGTATTCATAGAGTTTATCTCTCATCTTCTGCATGTGTCTTACCAAAGCCTCCAACGTACTTACTATTCTTGCTCGTCTATTGCTATTAACATGTCATCATTATCGTGGACAACTGTGATTTTCTGACGAATGCCCACACAGTCCATGTCCCTTTGGACTATATATAACAAAGGAGAGAGTTAATATAGCCCTGGGGTGAGACCACAATGCATGCTGTGGTAGACACCAAGAGATCCACTAAGCAAGAGTTATAGTTGCTTTGAATACTTCAAGCCATTGGAAACTTCTAGCACATTTCCTTTCATTTATTACTGCCTTTTGTGTGCCCTACATAAAAATATCAGCCCTCAGCGAAGAGTGTAGCAAAAGACAATCTCTGAGGCTGTTGCAATTACGTGTTAAAACTAAGAGTTGATAAAGTCTGGTGGTTTCCTATACCTCAATGGGACACTACTGTCATGTATCTGGTCTTGAGCTTTGGAGATTCAGATTGGTGTCTAGGAAACCCAGTTATGCTAAAAATAAAAACTCCCTGTAGGCTAGTTTATGCTATTGGATTTAATTCCAAAGCCACTTCCTGATAGTAAAGTATCATGGAAAGCTACTAAGAATCATAAAAATGCTTGGCACCATGAAAAAAAAAAAAAAAAAGACTAGATTCTGCCTAGAGGGATAGTTTATCTGAGTATAATAAAGCTGAGAGAACTGTTGTGTTCTACTAGGGAATTTATATTTCCAGCACATTTGTTTCTTACAGACTTCTACCAACTGGTTAGTTCACCTAATGTTTAAGTAGTGCTGGCTGACAAATCGCTTACTAATCAGTTGCTCTTTCCAATATTCCTTATCAGACACCAAAACCTTCTGTCATTTTATTATCTCATTGTTGCAGTTTCCGGAATTATAGTTTATATAACAAGACATTTCCAATTAGCTTCTTATTCGATGTTTCAAGAGAGATGATGCCAATTATCAGAAAAAAAACGAAACAAAATAAACAAACAAACAAAAACAACCCTAGGTACATCTCGGTCGCTCAGTCAATTAGGTATCTGACTTCAGCTCAGGTCATGATCTCATGGTTTATGAGTTTGAGCCCTGCATCAAGGCTCTCCACTGTCAGCATGAAGCATGCTTTAGATCTTCTGTCCCCCCTCTCTCTCCACCCCTGCCTTGCTTGCACACATGCATGCTCACTTTCTCTCTCTCTCCAAAATAAATAAACATTAAAAGAGATAGAAACAAAACCTAAACATTATGTTATATCTTAAGCTGGTTTGCTACTCAAATTTCTGAAAATGGTGAATGATTTCTACCTTTCATTGTGAAATAGACACTTTTGTTAAAGTGTTATTTATTTCTTTAGTTGATTTTTTATTTTATTTTATTCTTAGAGATTCTCAGATTTTTACTTTGATGACAAAAAAAATCACACAAAGAAGAACAAAAATTACAGTTGCCAAACTAGTGGTGGGATGTGGGCTGGAAAACACAGGAAATGGGTGCCCAAGGTCCCTGGGATGTTTCCTGGAATCTTGAGTTTCTTTCCAGGGCCCCCAGGTGCCCTGGGAGCCTCCTGGAACCCTCCCCATCAGGGTGCCACAGAACCTGGTTTAAGAGCCATTCTCCAAGCAAGGGTTTCGCTGCACAAGAAGGCTGAATGCACAGGGATGGTTCAGACAGTGGCTTCAACCTCAGTGGCTTCATCGTCCTCCTCCAGCAGGCTGTAGGAGGCGTGACTCTGGCAGGGCCGCTGCAGTGGGTGAGCCAGCAGCTTAACGATACAGTTGTGCAGCTCAAGGGCTGGCCCAGCCAGCGCCACCTCATACTTGCAGCTGGTACCCTTGGGGATCCAGGCTGCCCACGGAGGCAAACATGCCTTGCCAGCTCGTTTCCTCCTCTTTCTCATTGGCACTTTAGTTAGATTTGTGAGTGGAGGACTGGGTTCAGAGGAAGAAGTGTATTTTTTTTTTACCCTGAGCCTTATTCTTTGGCTGTCTTTTTCTTTACTGTATCATGGTGTCAGGAGGAGGGCTTGTACTGCTACACCTGCACCTTAAGACCTTCCCTGGGATGTGGGCCGCACAGGAGGATGGGAAGCAAAGGGATGGTTTCTTCTTCCAACAGAAGTGGAGGATTGCCCCTCAAGGCTGAAAGGAAGCAGCAAGAGAAGCTAAATGGAAATGGGTGCTCACAGGAGGTGTTAGAGCTCCATTTTCAGTTTGGGTATGTGATTTATTACAGGGGCTCTGGTTAAGTTAATGTGAAAGCAAAAATGGGTTTGTATATAGCTGAAAGTCAAACACTGCATTTTAGGAGGAAAACATTAAAAAAAGAATAATAACGGTTAACACCTACTGGGTGTTAATTGCCGAGAATTTACAAAGTGTTTTCCCTGCATTATCTCATTGAATCCCCTCCACCCTATAAGATAAATTCTATAATTTCCGTTTTAACAAACAAAGAAGTGAAGCAAGACGTGCGACAAGTTTGCATTGTACAAGGTAGCTAGTAAGTGGTAGTGTCAGGACTCAACAAAGGCTGACTATGAGTATAGTCTGTGTTAGGTACCACAGGCCCAGCTAAAGCCCCTTCCCTCCCACAAATATTCAGAGAAGTTACTGTTCCTCCTCACCAAATAAAACATTAGAAAGAAAAACAAATTATTTCATTGAAATCTAAGGCAATAGTGTACCTACACTTGAATGGTGTATACAAATCTGTCCCCTGTCTGCCCATTATTTACTTAATTAAATATAAACTCCTCAATGGAGACTTCAAGTCCCTGTATAATGTGTCTCTCACCTACCTGTATAACCATGTTTTTTTTTTCTTTTTCTGTATTTTATTATTTTCTGTGTATTCTATATTCTGTATTTTCTGTATATTCTGTAGTTCTTTGAGATCTGGAGCTTTGCTGAGCCAGGGGAGACTACCCTTCCCAGGATTCCCGAAAACCTAGAGAATAAACAACTCAACTCCAAGTGCAATTTTCAACGTTTATTTATTTTTGGGACAGAGAGAGACAGAGCATGAACGGGGGAGGGGCAGAGAGAGAGGGAGACACAGAATCGGAAACAGGCTCCAGGCTCTGAGCCGTCAGCACAGAGCCCGACGCGGGGCTCGAACTCACGGACCGCGAGATCGTGACCTGGCTGAAGTCGGACGCTTAACCGACTGCGCCACCCAGGCGCCCCCCAAGTGCAATTTTCAAATGCAAACCAACCAATCCACAGCCCACACATCCAGCCACCTCCTTTATCAGGCACTCACACTGCAGGCCACTATTCTGCTTTAATTACCCCAGAGTTAGGTGCCAGACAACTAAGAGAGCCCATATGCCCCAGAGCCCACTGAAATTATTCAAACTAGCCCATGCTAAATCTGCTTATCCTGCCTCCCCCATTCCTTTCCAGAGAAATCATAATAAAGACTCTTGCCCACCATTCCCTCCCGCTCCCTCCCCCTGCCTCCTGATGGGCTCCAGGGCTGCCCCTGTGCTCTCTGCTGCATAGCATGCCAAGCCTCTGGTTTCTAGTTGCCCTTTCTGACTTAACTTTCCCCATTGTTTAGAGAAACCTCCTTTCTGGCTTCATGAATCACAAAATCATAGTCTAAACTGAAGTCAGATGCCCAATTGACTGAGCCACCCAGGTGCCCCAGGAATACTAATTTAGTAGGCATGTCAATCAGGATCCCAACAAAAAAGGATTAGCAAGATAAAATGATGCCATTTAAAGAGATATCAATATAGGTACTCATCCGAGGGGTAGGCAAGGTTGCACCAACAAGAAGAAATAGTCCAGTACCCTAGCATCTTATGACAGCATGAGAGGAGAGAGGACCCTAAAGGGGGAAGGGAAGAGTTGTTGCCAGAACCCCAATTGATTATCCTTATAGAAGGAGCTGCCTAATCTTCAGCATTGGACTTTAGCCAAGGCAGAGTAACATCACAGGAACAGAAACTGAGAGATAATGACCTAGTCTCATTCTCCTCCTGGCCTTTTCCAGCCACCGGTTGAGAAAATCTGCCAGAAACCAGAGGTCTGCAAAGTCTCCTTTTGCAATCCATTAAATATCAATTTCCCAGGGTGCAGAGCATGGTGGAGAAAGGTGGGCAGTGGATCTGGATGAGTATAAGGAAGATCTTTAACACGGGTGTGGGAAGGACCCTGGGCAGACGTGTTTTGAAATAGTTCCCAGGAGATTGTCCACTTTTGTGGCTCCATGGCCAATTGACTCTGTCATTCATTTATTCATTCAAGAGATATAATTGGAATGCCTACCATTTGTATGACCCAATGCTGGTTTCTGGGGAAACAAAGCTCAACAGGACAGATAAAACTCTTTTTTTCAACCATTTCATAATACCCTGGGAAAATGGCCATTGCATAGCCCCAGGTATTGCATAGATACGTTCCTATCATTACACCTGCACAGCTGATATTTGCTTCTCGGTTGCCACAAACCACAACACCATCATGTCTCAAGACCACATCTTCTATGTAAGTCACTGGCAGCGAGGACCCTACTACTGGCATGCTATCAGTCTGCTCAGGACAGCCCCAACTCAAAATGGACAAAGAAGCTCTCCTCCTTCTCTGTTGTTGAGGTCTTTCAGAAAAGTCTCATAGCAAGATGACTTAGAACTCAGGTTGTTAAAGTTCTTTTAACTTTTTAAAGTAGGTTTCCTTCCCTCAGAGCATTCCCTTGTCATTAAGATGGCAAGATGATGTGAAGTTCAAATAATGGCCATAACACTGTACATGAAACCACCTCTGACTCCGTGGCTGACCCTAGCTATTTGTGCCAATCCTTTCTTCGGGCTAGGTTTTCTGTCAGGCACCGAATACCCTTTTTTCTTTTTCCTGGAAATAATCTAGATGTAATTCAGTTCATAAAATACATACATCACAAAGAGATTAGGAGAAGCCAAACTCTTCCTTGGGCTCAGCTGGGACACCAGGCGACTTACACTATAGTAGGCTTTATCCCATAGACAGTGAGGAGCCATAAGTTAGGGTCTGAGAGAGACATCTTTCAGAGAAATTTGCAAACATTCATGTTCTACCATTTAGTGATTTGAGTAAATTGTCTCCTGGAAAATGTTGACACTGTCTACATTATGACATAAAAAATTAGTCTAAAACCACTAACCTTATTTTGGCCCCCAGGAGAGATTTAAAAATCATCAGTTTTGGTGATGGTTAGGGGACTTCAGGCTTTTATGAAGGGGAATTTGTTCAAAGGTCTCCCACGTTCAAGATTAAAGTTAGGGAAGCAACCATGACTTGATTCTCTTTCAATAGCACTAAACCGGAGTAGAGTTCCAGGCCTTGATAGGGTCAAAGGGATGTTTACACTGGAAGCACCTAAGAGTCTGGTGAAGGTGGTCATTGGGAGAAAATCTCTGAAAGAAGCATTATCAAACAACAGGTTTGAGACACAAGTAGTAGGTTTAAACAAGAGGACGAATGATGCAAGTTAAAATGATGAAGTCTTTTCAATAAACTGGGACTACATTGTTTCAAGTTTGTGTTTATGAATTCTCACCAAAACCTGTTATTCCCTCCCATTGGATGGGCCTTCAACTTTAAACCTAGCGTGTAAATCCTAAGGCACTGCTATGGCAATTCCTTCCAATTGTGATCACACAGACTTCTCTTTAATCTTCAAGTATACATTTTCTTCATGTATATTTGATATTCACATCCTGTTATCCACTCAAAGCCCGGTTTGTCTTTAAAAATTCTATTGTCTGTATATTTCTTATATGCTTTTACATGCAAAATTCTCCCAGAAAGCAGTGTCCATGTGCTGTATCTAGTTCACTGACAATTGTAATCAGAAGTTTAATAAGTGGATTGTGATGGAAGATGCACACAGGGCCCCCAAGGCCATCCATTTGCCTGTTTTGGTGATTCCTACTTTTCCACCACCTGCAACAATATAGGCCCTTTGTTTACCTCAACTCATTTGTATCTAGTCTGTACTAGATGTCCCCATGGTATCACAGTCAGTACTTTTTATGTTAGTTTTCAGATTAGTTTAACAAATATTGCAGTCCCCAGAATATTGGTATATAAAACTCTGATAAACATTTTATGACCCTAAGGTTGTCGGAGACGTTTTATTTCCCTCAATAATATTGGTCTAACATTAATGTCTAAAGTCACTAGTTTTTATCTTTTGCAATTCGGTAATTCTCGAGAGTCCATTATCTAAGACTATGAGATTAGAATGTTTTTCTATTAAGATAACAAGGAACTAAATCAAGATTCTTTTTTCTGTTAAAATGACAGCCAGGCCCCTTTCCAAGGAGTTTAATCCATAAATGCCGCATGCCTTTTGGTTGAAAAGCTAAGTGAAAAATAATTGATCAGCATATTTTATTTTGCAAGTGTAGGGGGCCCAGAGCAGGCTGCCGGCAAATGTGCCCCTTTAGCATAAAGATTATTTGAAATTAAAAGCAATCAAAGCGCAGCAGTTGCAGGAAAGGTGCTCTGACTTCACCATAACTGCCGAAATTTACATCGGAAAGGAGAGCCTGCAACAGGAAGTATTAATGAACCCCCCCCCCCGCCCCTGCCAATCAAAGAAACTCATCTGCATCATAGAGCAATCTTGTTTTCCCCAACAACTGTTTTTACCTTCTTGCTAACGGCCTATCTCCCCTTTGTATCCTGAGACCATACCCCTCTCCTTAGTTCGTAAGCTTCATATCGCCTCATTGTCTTTGGAATTTCCAGGTCCGTGTGGATTCCCGTACAAAAGCCTCTTAAATTTGATTTTCTCCTGTTCATCTGTCTCATGTCAAGTTGATTCTAAGTCCGGCTAGAATGACCATAGGGCAGAGGAAGGTCTTCCTGACACAAGGATTATAAACTTTTCACAGACACTTTTATTTATCAGCACTTTTGTAGCCAGTATTAAAAAATATTTTGCAGTTGAAATTTTATCAAAGAAGTTTAACAACAAAGGCAAAAAGATTTAACAACGGAGGTTTGGTTTACTTAAAAACCAAGCATAAAGTTGCTCCTAAGTTCCGTTTTCCATTCTTACTTTTTCTTCCTCTTCCCCGCCTTTTTAAAAATTGTATTTTCTTCCTCGCCAATGGCTCATAATAACAGCTTTGTCTGGCCTCTGAATTCTTCCTTGTCATTTAATGCCAGCTGGAGTCTTGAGGAGCCCTGGCTTCACTTCTAGCTTTTACCTTCTCCAGACGGTAGGTCATTAATTGTTCAGCAAAAGGAGCTGACGATCAGATAAAGTTGCTTAACCCCTCCCAGGCCAATGGCCCTTGTAGCCAGCAATCTGGTCTCTGCAAGTCTTTTGGCTTCCCTCAAAGTTATTCTACGGTCAGCCCCGCAGGGTTGCCAACAGTACTTTTGTTAAACTCAATCTTCCTTCTCTAGGGCATTAAAAGGGTTAAGGAACATTAAAATCACAATTTATTTGGCCTTTACCCTTTCCATCAGTGGTACTCTGGTTTGGATCTTTATGGTCTTTCTCTTTCCCTGCTTTCCCTCTCAGAGCTTCACTTTTCTGGTTAATGGATCTATTAAAGCGGAGGGTGAGTGAAGAGGAGGGTATTACATACTTAGGCTGTAATTTAATATAGTTCTTTTGTTTACCTAATTAATTAACTCATTAACTGCCTCTTTCCCCCAAATTGTTCTTGGTGGCTTAGAAGAATATACGCTCCGGGAGTGCTTGGCTAGCTTAGTTGGTGACGTGTGAGACTCTTGATCTCGGGGCTGTGAGTTTGAGCCCCACATTGGGTGTAGAGATTACTGAAAAAAAAAATCTTTAAAAGTAAATTAAAGAAAAAAGATGGGGCACCTGGGTGGCTCCCTCGGTTGAGCATCGAACTCTTGGTTTCGGCTCAGGTCTTGATCCCCATGTTGGGCTCTATGCTGACAGCCCCAGGCCTGCTTGGGATTCTTTCTCTCTCCGTCTCTCACTGCTCCTCCCCTGCTTGCTCTCACTCTCTCTCTCTCCCTCATTCTCAAAAATAAATAAATAAACTTAAAAATATATATCGATGTTAAGAGTTTTAAAAAACTAAGGACAAAAGAATATATACTATGGAAAATGGAGGTAGAGTGTGTGTGTGTGTATGTGTGTAACACACTACAGAAAAAAGGAGAAATATGCAATGCACACTCTAGCAAGTAGGAGACAGAAATATATATATTTATATATGTAACTATGTGAAATTAATATGCTAATAATGTTAACAATACAGTATTAATTCTATAACTGATTATATAAAATATTTTTTATATAATTAAGAACACATTAAATAGAAAGAGTATAAGGTAGTATAATAAAACCACTTCTCATATGAGAAACTGAAAATCAAGTATCTGTTCTACCTCAAGTAGATTTTCATACTGTAGTAGAGTTACTTTTTGAACAAAACACTCAGGAAAACCTATGCCGGGCCATGCAAACTGAGAGACAAGTAAAGCTGTCAGATCCTTTTCCCCAGTTTCCCCTCACCTACTCACATTTAATTTCCTTAATAGTTCTACTTTTTAAAAAGAGTTAAAGGACTTTGCAAAGATAAGGGTACATTAGAGCCCATTAACACCATTAGGGCAAGTGTCTTAAAGAAAGTCTGTTAAATATAACAAAAATGCTGGATTTCTACTCTCTTAGGCATTTTTTTTTCACTTAGCTCTTAGGACTACAGCCAGGAGGGGTACGTTTTAAAGTACCCTAATACTATTTATATTTTACTTGTAGGATATCATGACCACAGATAAACCTCGGGAAGACAGAACTGTTCAGTTAAACCCTGCATCGGGCCCTGTGACATAAACTGCACACAGACATTTTCCAGCTGGGAAAACACTTAACTTCCATTTACAGCTGTAAACTGTGATCCTGTCTCTGAAAGGTCTCCCTAGACCCTCAGCCTAATGTTTGGTGGGTTACCTGTATAAAGACTATCAGGGATGACACCTTTCCTTTTCTTCCTAGAATATTCCATGGAGTCTTAACAGTTTTGCTATAGAGTCACAGGACTATTGTCACAAGGTCTTAAATTTAATATAATTAAAGAAGGAAAATACAGTTACATGAAGGGAATGATTGTATTTAAACTCTTACTTCTATTTACTGACACTTCACTACTTGTTAAAAACCACAGACAGAAAAGTTTTATTTTGACCTCTAAGAACAGGCCTATAAAATGACTATCTCATGTTTATGAGAATCAGATGCTCAAGAGTAACAAAGACAGTTTTAAAAAGAGAAAGGAGAATGTTATTCTCCACTGCTAGAAAAAAAAAGCTCATGTGATTATTGAAGTACCTCCTTGAATAAGTAAAATCCTGCCCAGATTTATTTGAACCTCAACACCTGGCATTGTATCTTTTGTTGTTTGTTTCGGTTGCTCTTGTATTCTCACTTTTTTTTTAATCAGTTATTCTTTCAGCTATAAATTTCTTATTAATCATTCATAATAGTTACAGTTTATAGTAGTTGTTTATGACCATTTTCCAGAGGTCACTCATGAAACATAGATTTATATGCAAAAGAAATTTCCATTATTGACTTTTAGATAAAACATTACTCTTATATGTCCCTTAAAAAAATATCAACTACAAATTAAAGAAAGTAAAAGAGGGACAACCTTGAAAATGGCCTGCTGTCTTTATTGTAATCATTTACAAACCTTATTTCTTTTAGTTGTAAGACATGCCCAAGGCAGAAAGACAAACCCACTATGTCATGACAGGACTGATTAGGAGTGTAGACTAGTATCAGGCAGGACTGGGTCTGAGAGCACCTGTGCCATTTACTAGCTGTGGGACCTTGGGAATTTTTAACTTCTCCTGTTTTTTTTTTTAGTCTATAAAGTGGGGAAAGGAATAGTGCATGCATGAAAAGATTCTTGAGAAGACCCAAAGACCTAATGCACATAACATGCTAAGCACAGTCTCTGGCACATACAATGAAATGCTCTATTAAGATCCTCTGGTTTAGAAAAGTTCTAACATTAAAAACCTTAGCTCAAAAACATTAGCTAGGCATTGAAAAACTTCTGCTTCCATCCGTAGACATACCGTTCTGTCATAATCAATTAAAAAAACTGAACCAAATTTATTTGACACCTATTTTCAGATATTGGACAATAGATGGCACAGGACTGTGATCTTTGAGAGTGGGAACAAGTGAGACGAATCCTTTGATTGCCCCAGCTTTTTACTTGAAGATATTTTCCAGACTGTAGTAGAAGGAGGGAAGCTGAGCAGAGAATGTGGAGTTACAAAGACAGAGTTTGGAGTTAAGTATCAAAGTGGCTGGAATTTGTGAGTCCTGTTACTCTAAGAAAGAGCTCCAGAATTCTGCATGATGTTCACCTGACTCTTTGGCTGATTGCCAATCGGCACATGCTTAGAGCAAAATTCCACAATGCTGGACAGAGAACAACATCTGGTAAAAGACTATTACCAAAAAATCTGTAATACAAATGATTCCCAAAGCTCATACAAGCCCAAGAACCAATCGCGTTTTCATTATCCAGAGTGGAGAGACCCCATGGAATATATAGGCTATTCTGTAGACTCTTCACAAAATCAAACCACAGTAATGGGACAGAATTAGACTTAGAGTATCATCAACTCTAGAACTGCCCTAGCCTCAAAATAACCAAACTGATCTTCAAGTAACTTCACTGTCTGCTCCAACACATTAAAAGATTTTTAAAGTTATTCAACAAAATCTAGTACTCAAAAACTTACAACTGTAAGGTTTAGCATGCAATAAAAAACTAAGCATCTAAAGAAGCAAGAAAATGTGATTCATAACTAGGAGTAAAATAAGAAAATAGTAATAGATATAGAAATGTTCGACATTATAGAATGATCAGACAGATGTTAAAAACGCTACTATGAATATGCTCAAGGATTTAAAAAAAGATGAACTTAATGTGAATAGAAGCTAGTGGAGCAAATGGAACCTCAAAAATGAAAAATAAATTTTAATTTTATCAAAAATTAATAATAAAAATTTTACTGGATGAAATTCATAAATCGAGCACTTCAAAAGAAAAGGTCACTGCATTTATAAATATAGCAATAAAACTATCCAAAATCAAACACAATGAGAAAAAAAAAGATTGACACCCCCCACCCCCCAAAAAGAAACCCAGTATCTTAGAGAACTTTAGGACAATATCAAGCAATCTAACATTTATATAATTGGAGACCTAATGAAGAAAAAGAGTGGAGGGACAGAAAGAAAATGGATGAACTCCTGGGTGACAATGTTCATAATTTGATACAATTTATAATCCTACAGTTGAAATAAGCTGTTGTTGTATAAACCAAACAGCAAACAAACACATGAGGGTATATCAGCACCAAATCACCTAAGACCATTCACAAGAGAAACTATTAAAGGCAATAGTGGGGAGGCAGAGGCATATGACACACAGATATAAGCAATACAGCAGATTTCTCATTACAAATTCTAAAACCCAGAACATAATGTGACAACACCTTGAAAGTGTTGAAAGAAGAAAAAATGTTAACCTAGAAATCTTTCAACTAGGAAGCCAAAATGAAAGTTTAGTTTTCAGAGAAACAAAAGAAAGAATTTATCACCAGCAGACCCACATTATAAGAAATGTGGAAAGATGTTCTTTAGTTAGAAAGAAAATGATACCAGGGGATACTTGTATCTACACAAAAGAATGTAAAGTGACAGAAATAGTAGATATAAAATAAATTTTCCTATTTTTAACTTAAGTGAAAAAACAATTTCTTAAAAACAAAATCAATGTATAGTGGGGTTTATAATATATGTAGAAGTAATGTGTGTGATAACCATAGCACACAGGATGGTAGGGGTGAAATGGAAGTACATTGTTATAGGATTTTCATGCTATAGTTGAAGTGGTACAATGTTATTTGAAAAATTATTGTAATATGATGAAATTATATATTATAAATACTGGCAAAAACCAGGACTTAAAACAATAAAACAAAGAGTTATAGCTAATAAGTTATCAGTGAAAATACAATGGCAACTCTAAAGTGTACTCAATCAAAAAAAGGAATAAATAAAAGGAAATAGGCAAAAAAGAACAAATAGTACAAATAGAGAAAAAATTGTAATTTAAAACAAACCACACAGTAGTAATTTTAACTGTAAATAGTTTAAACCACAATTAAAAGAAATAAATCTGTCAAATTGGACAAAAGAGCAAAATGAGCATAAAATATCTATAAGAAATTCATTTTAAATGTAAAGATACAATTAGGTTAAAAAATTAAAATATGGAAAAATATATCATGCTGCAAATGATTATCATTAGAAAGTACAGTGGTGATATTAATATTTGACAAAGTAAACCTCAGTACAAGGAAAATTACAAAGATGAACATTTCGTAAACATAAACAGTTAATTCATCCAGAAGATAAAGCAGTTCTGAATGTGTATACCCATAATAATGGAGCTTCAAGTTGTTACAGCAAAAATTGACAGAACTAAGCTTCAAGTTGTTACAGCAAAAATTGACAGATCAAATAGAGTTAGATATGTCAACATTGTTTTCTCAGGAGTTGAAAGAAAGAGAAAAACTGGACAGGAAATGAAAATGGCTCAAGAAAACATAACTAACACTATCAACTAACTGGACCTAAATGACATTTAACAGAACACTTTACCCCAAACTGAATTATACAAAATGTAGACTATTTACTGGGACTGAACATATGCTGGACCATAAATATGACATATTTATATTAGAAAAGAAAAAGTTCAATAGCAATGATCCATAGCTCAACTTTGGGAATCTATGGCATTAAGTAGAATAAAGGCAATAATAATAACAATAGAGAAACAAAGAAGCAGCAAACAGATGACATAGAAAACTAATAAAACCAAAAGCTGATTATTTGAAACAAGAATAGTCAAAACTTATCAATGTGAGAAATAGAAAGGAGATATCACTACAGACCCTAGAGACATTATGAGACAATAAGAATATATTATGAACCACTTTATGTCAGTAAATGTGAAAAACTAGATGAAATAAACAAATATCTTGAAAGATATAAATTACCAAAACTTAATTCATAAGAAATATAAAATCTGTAAAATTTTATTTCTATTGAAAAAAATTAATTTGTATCAAAACCTTCCCCCCAAATAAAGTTTAATACCTAGAAGCTTTTGAGGAAAAAATAAAAATGCTATGAGAATTAGTATCTGAGTAATTAAGTTTACAGTATAAAAAAATCACCTTACAAAAGTCAATTGCATTTCTACATATGAGCAATGCACAATTGAATATTTCAAAATAAGTACCATTCACAATAGTATCCAAAAAACACAAAAAGTTAAGGATAAATTTAACAACAAAGGGGCACCTGGGTGGCTCAGTCAGTTAAGCATATGACTCTTGGTTTTGGCTCAGATCAGGATCTCAAAATCCCGAGGTGGAGCCCTGCATTGGGCTCCATGCTGACAGCACAAAGTCGGCTTGGGATTCTTTCTCTCCAAGTCTCTCTCTCGACTCCTCCCCTGCTTGGGCTCTCTCTCTCAAAATAAATAAATAAACTTCTAGAAATTAACAACACTGAAAACTATAAAACACTGCTGAGAAACATTAAAGAAAACCTATATATATGGAGATATACACCATGTTTATGAATTTGAACACTGAATATTGCTAACAACTCAATTCTTCCAAAATGGACATGTAGATTCAACATAATCCCAATCAAAATTCAATTCAGTAGTTTTTTATAAGCTTATTCAAAAAATCTCTATCTAATGAAAAGGAACTTTAGTCAATGTATCTTGAAAGAGCAAAAAACACAGTCAGAGAACTCAGAACACTTGATTTGAAGATTTACCACAGAGTTATATTAACCAAGAAAGTGGTGTATTGTCATAAGGATATATAGATAAATAGGGCAAAATTAAGAAATCCATGCATATATATAACCAATTGATTTTTTGCTAAAGGAGACAAGATAATTAAATGAGAAATCAATAGCCTTATCAAAAAATATGTTGAAACAATTAGATATTTATACCGAAAAAATAAAATCCACTCTTACTTTTCCTCTTACACATAAATTCATTTGAAATTGATCATATACCAAACATAAAAGGTAGAACTTTAAATCCTGTACACCAGAATTTAGGAGACATTTTTGTGAGCTTAGGGTAGGCAAAGATTAGTTAGATAGAACGCAAAAAGCTCAGAATATAAAACAAAAAATTATAAAATAGATTTTAAAATTAAAACCTTCTGCTCTTTGAAAACAACAGACTGGAAGAAAATATTCATAGTATGTTTTCCTGACATATGGCTTGTATCAGGAATATGTAAATGCAAACAACCCAATAAAAATAAGGCCAAAGATTTGAATAGACACTCATAAAGAAAGTATCTTAATAGACAATAAATACATTAGAAAATGCTCAACATCATTAGTTATTAAGGAAATGCAAAGCAAAATCCAAATGAGATCCCACTACACACCCACTGAATGACCAACAATAAAGGGACTGACATTACCAGATGTTGGTAAGAATGTAGAATAATCTTACATGCTTTAGTAGGAATTTAGTATGGTATAACTACTCTCAAAAATAGCTTGGCAGTTTATTAAAAAGTTAAATATACTCACCACATACCCCAGCATTTCCACTCTTGGGTATTTATCCAAAACAAACAAAAGCATATGTTCACCCAAAATCTTGTACACAAGCATTTCATAGCAAATTTATCCACAATAATCATCTGGAAGATAGACTTTACAGTGTCCCTTGTGATCCCCATCCCGGATGTTATGCCCTGGATTAATTCCTTCCTATCGAGTGTAGGTGGGGCCTGTAACTTGCTTCTAAACAAAGGAACATGGCAAAGTAATGCAATATCATTCCCATGATTACATTATGCTATTTACGATTCCTTCTTGACAGCAGACTCTCCCTACAAAAAGCATTGTTCTCCATTTCTGGCTTCCAAGAAGCAATCCACTAGGTCTTCTATAGCAAGGAAAAACCCGAGTTTGAAAGATAATCCTTCCCCAGTCAAGCTTTCAGATGAGAACCCCGTCCTGGCTGACATTGCAGGCTTCATTGCAGGCTTGTAGAGGACTGTGCTGAGCTGTGCCCAGATTCCTGACCCAGTATTCCATGAGACAACGAATGAGTATTGTTTTAAGTTGCTAAGTTTGGGACAATATGCCACACAGTCCTGGAAAACTAACAACAAGCCAAAACTTGGAAACAATCTAAATATCCAACAACTACATGGATATATGATATATCCGTACTATATAAAGGAAAATTTTACTAATACTAACAACAAGGATGAATCTCAAACACATTATGCTGAGCAAAGAAGTAAGAATCTAAAGAGTGCACACACTGCAAAATTCTGTTACATGACATTATTCAAAGAAGACAAATCTTATCTGTACCAGAAAGAAGATCAAAGCTCATCAAACTGCACCCATAAACCACACCATAACAGATATGATTTTTAAAACTTTATGGGGCGCCTGGGTGGCTCAGTCGGTTGAGTGGCCGACTTCGGCTCAGGTCATGATCTCGCAGTCCGTGGGTTCGAGCCCCCCATTGGGCTCTGTGCTGACAGCTCAGAGCCTGGAGCCTGTTTCAGATTCTGTATCTCCCTCTGTCTCTGACCCTCCCCTGTTCATGCTCTCTCTCTCTCTCTCTCTCTGTCTCAAAAATAAATAAATGTTAAAAAAAAATTTTTAAACTTTATGAACTCAGTAATTGTACACCTATTTCTAAATATTCAAATTAACCAAAAGATAAACAGTTTACATTTCTGTATGATACAGTATATCTGGCCATGGTTACCATTTTTAAGACTAGCAATCTTGCTCCTGATAGAGTACTTAATAAAGAATCACTACACGGGAATTTTAGAATCTTAGATAAAATTCTATATTGACTTTAGCTACACAACAGCAAATATAGAAATCTCAGGCTGAATAAGGGCTTTCACTTAATTTCATTGATTAGTAGCATTTAGATATGATTTTCTCCTGATTATTGATTATGTAAAAGACACACTAGATCTTTTGGACCATGAAAAAGATATAGACCCTGTACTCAAGAAGCAAAAAATGTTAGTAATATTAAAGGAAAATTGAGGGTATTAGGATAAAATACAGTACTATAAGTCATTCTTTACCAAATAGAAAATGAGGGTACAGATAAAGTTCTAGGTTCATTCACAGGAAATAGTGCTTGTTTTTGGAATCGCAAGCTCAAGCCAAACTAACGTAAAAGTGAGTGTTTGAGCTAGAATTTGAAGGCTGTATAGGATTTGGATGTTTAGAGAAGGAAAGAAACTGAATGAAAGGATATTTAAATGCAAGAATACTGAGAATAAGAAAAGTTTCATTTTAAGAATCATAGTATAGGGGCGCCTGGGTGGCGCAGTCGGTTAAGCGTCCGACTTCAGCCAGGTCACGATCTCCCGGTCCGTGAGTTCGAGCCCCGCGTCAGGCTCTGGGCTGATGGCTCAGAGTCTGGAGCCTGTTTCCGATTCTGTGTCTCCCTCTCTCTCTGCCCCTCCCCCGTTCATGCTCTGTCTCTCTCTGTCCCAAAAAAAATAAATAAACGTTGAAAAAAAAAATTAAAAAAAAAAAAAAAAGAATCATAGTATAAATAGTAGGAAATAGCAATGCAGATTATGGAGACATTTGAAGGATTCTACTCTAAATACACTATTTGTAGGTGTTTTTATCTAATTTCATGGCATTAGATAGACATTTATGCCAATGATTTCAAATTATGTCTTTATTTGGCCTCTCCACTGACCTCCAAATTCAATATCTAACTGCCTCCATGATACTATCTTGAACGGCTAATAGTAATCACAGGCTAACATGGTGAAAAAGAGATTTGATTCCACCTATCTCCCAAACCTATACTCTCAATCTTCTCCTTCTGAATAAATGGCACAATTTTCTACCTGCTTGTTAGGTCAAAGAACCCAGGAGTTCTGATTCTTTTCTTTCCCTCATATCCATCGCAAAGATATGGAAAACATCTTTTCCTTGAAAAGATAGCCTCAGTATCTGTCTCCAATGCTAGTGGCCTAGTCCAAGTAGACCTACTGTCTTATCTGCCAACTGGTCTCCCTGCTTTCATTCCTGGCTTTGGCAATCTCCTCTCTCATAGAAGCCAGAATAAGCTTTTTTAAAGTTAAATGATATTGTGTTACACCCATTAAAACCTTTTATCAGCTCCACATTGCAGTTGGAATACAATCCAATTTCCTTCTAATGTCTTCAAAGTCCCATGTGGCTGGGCCATTGGCTACCTCTTTATCTTGTTTCTCATAATTCTGCCCCCTACTCACTCAGTTTCAGACACGCTAGTTCCAGCTCAGTGTTGCATGGGCTTTTGACTTCCTATTCCCTCTGCCTGAAAACTAGCCCCATTTCTTCAAGTGGCTACTCTGCCTTGTCATTGTGTTCTCCCTCAACCAGGCTCCTTTTGATCAATGCATCTAATTAGTCCCCTACATAAGGTTGACACCAAAACATAAATGGTTTGGGGGACCCTCTTTAGAATCAGAGTGGAATGAGACAGCCAGGATAAAATATCTTACTTTGGTAAATATGACCATGTGAATACATTTGTAGAGCTCTCCAAGCTTTAAGAAAGGGTCTTTGTAATGGAAGGACACTTCAGCTTTAGCTATATTAGCTTCACAGTAAACCTTCCTTTAGTCCCACCTCGTCAATCTTTGTCACATCACTGTGTTTCTTCTCTTCATGGCACTTACTACTTTTCAAAATCAACCTTCCATTTATTTGCCTATTTTTTAAAGGTCTTTTCTCCCTTTCCCCATCAGAAGGTAAACTCCATGGGAGCAAGGACCTTACTGAAAATGTACAACCATAAATTCAGACCCTGGAAAAGTGCCTAATGCATGGTGGACCTTGTCCAACCTCCCACCAGAAAGAGGAGGAGGCATTTGCATAAACATAAAACAGACGATTCTGACTCAATAAAGCAAAACTATAAATTGATAAGATAGAAGAGATAAAGACCTGGGATGGAGCTTCAATAGGTCCTCATACAATTCACAGATTATCAGTGAAATATGAAGGACCCATCTTTCTCAACCCCTAATTTCACCTCTACAATTATGAGTATATAGAGACTCTAGAAACAGTCACTGAGACCTATCTCTGCCTTACATACACCACTTCCACCCACACCTTTCAAATAAACTTGATTTATTTTTCTATTCATATCTCAAACCCATGGGGCTATGAAGCCAGCTGCTTTGTGCTTTCTCAGAGGCCTCCATGTTCCTATCCAGACCATGATGCTTCCACTTGATGCACGCCTCTCCTCCATTGAGATGCATTTCATCCGGCTATAAGGAACCTGCCAAACTCTCTGTCTCTCATCCCCTCAACTCACCACCAATGAGTCTAACTAAGACTTTGACATTCATCTTACAACCTCTGCTTCAACACAATCCAAGTTTCATGATAAACGACCTCTGAATTCATATGTACAACTCACCCAACTCCCTGGTCACAAAACTTCTTGCTCTTCAAGAAGCCAGTGAACTTCATCTCCATTCTACTTCAGCAAACCATTTCCTTGAGGCTGGGATTTCAGGTTCTCTGACCATAACTCTCATCTCTTTCACCTTCTCACTCTGTAATTCACAACATAGGAATATTCACAAGACGAATAACTAAAGACTAATACCCCACAAATCAATAAGAAAAAGTTAAATCACCGGGTGATAATGGGCAATCAGAGCAAGCAATTTAGAGAAAAGGAAGGACCTCAGAATTCTCTTTTAATTCCAGTTCATCATCATCATCCTGTAATTTAGATCATTTCCATTCTGTTATTTGCATCCTCAAAACCCTCCCCACCACCTTCTCTACCAACCACCACATCTTTTAGTAACCCACCTACCATTTTTCCCAGTACATCATTCCTTGCTGATGGTACCGTTATAAAACTTTGTGGTTTGGTGCCCTACAACCTTAAGGCTTTTAACCTCAGATGGGGCCCTGAGCCCCACAGAAGCCATTCTAAGCTTTTACCACCTTACTAATATTTATTTGCAGTCAACAGATTACATTTCATGTTGTTTCATGGAAAAAAAGTGTAATTATCAGGTGGGAATGCCTTTTATTTCCTTATCATAAATCAACATTTTATATCCATTCAACAAAACAAAGTTTTTCGTAAAGGATCCCACACATTCATATTTTCTGCCTCAAATAAAACCACTTTTTGTTTTGTTTTGTTTTGGCTTGTGTCTTGAAATTCTTTGTGTGCATTTCAAATATATGTATTTGAAGTATATTTTATGTGTTTATGTTTCTACATAATTAGTATTTGTCTTAGTCCATTTGGGCTGCTATAATAAAATACCACAGACTGGTGACTTAACAACCAACAGAAATTTATTTCTCACAGTCTTGGAGTCTGGAAATCCAAGGTCAGGAGGCCAACGTGGTCAGGTTACAATGAGAATCCTTTTCCAGATTGTGAATTTCTCCTTGTATCCTCACATGGCAGAAGTGGGTGAGGGATCTTCCTGGAGCACTCATGACCTAATTACCTCCCAGCCCTCCCCACCCCCTTCCAATACCAGTTAGGTTTCAACATATGAAGAGGGGACAAGCACACATATTCAGACTAGCAGTGTTCTATGGATGCTACTATGATATTTCCTTTTTTCTGCTCACCCATATAGTATGAAGATTTTGCTACTTGAGTGTTTTATAGCTTCTGCCTTGTATTTCACCACAGAATTATACCACAGCTAATTTAGCTGCCATGCTATGTATGGACATATAGGTTGTTTTTAATTTCTTACCTTGGCAAATGAAGCTATATTAGAATGTTCTTTTATATACCCCTCTATGCACATACGAAACCATTTCTCTCTGGTAAGTATTTGGAAGTGACAATGCTAGGTATGGGTTATGTGACCTTTAAAACAATTTATTTGCTATTGCTGACTTGGTCTCTAAAGGGCACTTCCACTCCCATAATCAATGAATGAGAATCACTGTTTTCCCACACCTTCCACATCACTTGATATTTTGTACTTTTTGCTAGTCTGATAGGTGAAAAATGGTATTTCAGTATCTTAATTTGCATTTTCTTGAGAAGTAGCATGCTAACTTCAATTGTTACACGGACATTTATATTTTGTCTCCTGTAAGAAATTTATATCCTTTGCTTATCTTTTTGGAATGTTCTTTTTTTCTTATTGTTATAAATATATAATAGATAATATCCTGTGAATATTTTGAATATTATAGCATCTTTCTCCCAGTTTTTCAATTTTCTTCCTCTCTGTCCAGTGACAGATCTCTAACTCCATTCATTATGTTGATGGTTGTATGAAATTTAAAACTTTTGATTTTGATGTAGAAAATTAGACCAATCTTTTCTTTTGGGGCCCTGTTCCCTGTTGAAGACAAATTTTTTTAGCTTAAGTCAAGAAACAGAAACCTATACATTTTCTTCTAATTCTCTATGTATGTGCACATGCATACATGCACACACACACACACGTGTGTGTGCATATTGGTCTTTACCCCAGTTGAAATTTATCTAGTTAACAGTATATAGCAGATATCAGACTTAGTTATTTTTACCAAATTGTCACAATACTATTTCTTGAAGAATCCATCCATTCCACAGTGATTGATCACATTTGAAGTTGTGTTTATACACAAGTTTATTGCTAAGCTCTCTGTGCTATTCCACTGATTTATTTTATACAACTGCCATACAATATTATGTTTCCAAATTTTCCTAATAATTTTTCTCATTGCTTTCTTCAGATAAAGTTTGAAGTTTCCTTACCACATTCCTGTAAGAAATCCTATAAAATTTTCATTTGGACTGCATTGAATTTATAGATTGTTGTGGTGAATGTTGAAATATTTAAATATTGTGTTTTCCTATCCAGGAATGAAAATATCTTTTTCCATTCAGATTTTGTTTTGATACCTCAGTTTAATACTTTTCTTGTGCATTGTTTTTTTTTCCAAAATATTTGGAAAGTTGTGCTAGCTTGTGAATAAATTTACCAGTTCCTGCAGGTTCATAAGAATGCGTTTCTAAGCATCCCTAAAAGGAGTCTCATCATCCCACTGTGTCTGAGCTCCTCTGGGAGCACACTGCTTTCCCACGGTACTTTCTCTTCCTCTGGGTGTGGAGGACATGCCAAGCTGGCCTACTGTTGTGTTGTTGGGCACGGACACTCCACACTCCCTCCTGAGCAATCTCAGAAATGCAGTCTGATTATGGAACTCCTTTGCTTGGATGCCTCCAATGACATCTCATCACCTGCAAAATGATGTCAGAAATGTTTGTAGGGCATACACATGAAAACTTCCACATTCTGGCTGCTGTTTTCTCTCTATCTTTTTCTCTAGTTGTGACCTGTGTCAGGCACCTTGCAAGGCATTCGGTTCAGCAAACTCTTTGCATACTCCTAATGACACCATGCCCTTTGACTTCTTTTTATCTTAGCACACACATTGTTCCTTCTCTTTGAAATGGCACTTGTCAGCTTAGGTCACCTACCTCATCTTGGAAACTACCTCCTCTAAGAAGCTTCCCCTGCTTTTCCAGGGATTTTTCTCACTTCTCCCTGCCCCTCCTGCCCCAATGTACCAGGTTTGGGTTGCTCTTTCACACCTTTCTCCATACTTCCAACATCTGTATACATATCCCACCCACACTACACCATGCCTCTAGGTCTAGCATAGTGCCTGAAAAATACAGGAAAAAAATCTTCTGAAATATGTTATTATGAGTTTGCCTTTTTTATAGTACCTTATTGTTTGAATAATTCTGTCATATATAAAACTGATATGGCCAAGCTCTTTCTACTACTTAAGGAAAACAGATCATAGTTATAATGATATCACTAAATTTTAGCATTTCAAAATCACTCACTCACAAGTCACATTTTTCTTGAAATCTTTCTGTTTTACTCAGTATGAGAATCTTCCAGGGGTGCAAATGTCCCTGGGCTCTAACAGCTTATTGGTTCTAGGGGTGGACTCTTCCTTTGGCAGAGTTTCTCAGTAGGGTGGGGAGAAAAGGCACGTTGTCTCGAGTGTTAACAGAGTCCTTGCCTGTGATTTGTAGATCCTTCTCCTTGGTAGACTACAATGCTCTGCTCCACAAATGGGTCAGAACCATTCCACCTCAGGAGGCTCCAGACTCCAAGCTCTGCTGCTTATCTCCTCACCGACTCAAGAAGAGATTGCCACCTGGTGAGCAGCTGTTTCAGGGTTTGCTCAATAGGACTACTTAGACAACAGCGCATTGCCCTTCTCTTTAACACATAGCATTTTTCTCCCAGATCACACACGCATTCTGAGGACAGGGTAGGGTGGGGAGAGAGGGAGGGAGATGGTGGTCATGACCGAGCACAGACATTTTCCTAGGCATCACTCTTCACACATAGAGTCTGGTTCACCCAACTGTATCACTTCTTTATTCTTGGTGGTTTTCTCCTAAGGGCCTATCTTTCCTCCCAGGGAACCTCTCCAGTCTGTCCAACAGATCTGCCTATATTTGAATCTTACTTATGAACAAAGCTTGAAATCTTTGTCCCAGAGTTCCTGAGTCCCATGAGAGTCTTTTATTTTTATTTATTTATCTTTTTTTTGCGAGACAGAGAGAGCACACAAACAGAGGAGGGGCAGAGAGAGAGAGAGAGACAAAGGATCCCAAGCAGACTACTCACTGTCAGTGTGGAGCCCAGTGCAGGGCTCAAACTCACGAACCGTGAGATCATGACCAAGAGTCAGATGCTTAACTGACTGAGCCACCCAGGCATCCCTCCATGATAGTCTTTCTTAAATGAACTGAACTTCCCTGAACACATTAAGTTCCTTAAACATAATATAATGGAGGAACAACCTGCACAGAATATAGAGGACCTCTATATCTTGTGGAGATTGTTCTCTACCTCCACAACCCACCTCCATGACTTAGCTAAAACACACTATTGCAGATGGACATCTAGATTTTGACCCTCACTACAGTCATGACAGATATAACTGATATCCATAGAGTTTAAATGATTTGATCTAAGATAGCCAGTCAGTGAGAGAAAAAGCAGGGTTGACAACCAGGCTGTTAAGCCTTATAAAGCTTTTTAAGTTTAAAGCATGGGTTTTGTGGGGTGACTGGGTGGCTCAGTTGGTTAAGCTTCCGACTTTGGCCCAGGTGATAATCTCAGGGTTCATGAGTTCGAGCCCCATGTCTGGCTCTGTGCTGACAGCTCAGAGCCTAGACCCTCCTTCAGATTCTGTCTCTAACTCTTTCTACCCCCCGTCCACTTGCCCTCTCTCTTTCTCACTCAAAAATAAACATTAAATAATAATAATAATAATAATAAAGCATGGGTTTTGTAATCTGATTGGCAAAATACAAATACAATTTAAAATGTTCTAACATTCACATTAAAAATTATTTTAATTTATGAATTTAATTTAAATGATATATTTTATTTAATACAATATATTCAAGATGTTATTATTTCAGCATGTAATTATTATAAAAACTTATTGAGATGATTTAACATTCTTTCATTCATACTTTGCTCATTTTACACTTACAGAATATCTCAGTTTAGACTAGCCACATTTCAACTGCTCAACAGCCCCATGTAGACAATGGCTCTACTGAACGCCACAGTCAGAACTTACTGATAAAACAAACAATTTTATGTAGGCAGGAATGAGATGGAGATCAAAACTCACTTATTTCCACAGGTAAGTGGGAGGCTCAGTTAAGCATCTGACTTCGTCTCATGTCATGACCCCACTGTTGCTGAGTTTGAGCTCCACATCAGATCCTCTGTCTCCCTCTTTCTGCCCCTCCCCTGCTCTCTCTTTCTCTCTCAAAAATAAACATTTTTTAAAAATTCCTTACTTTTGATTGGAAAAAAAACATCCACGGTGATTCACAATAATGGAAAATATAGAATGTGGCCTTTTGTCTTTCCACCTTTTGCCACATAGCATGAGTAAGAAAAGACCTCTAAAAAGATCAGCATAAAAACGTCTCTAAGGAATTAATTCCAAAGTTAAATGAGAACACGGCACTGCAATTTGAGATGTAGTGAATATAGCTGACCCTTGAACAACATAGGTTTGAATATGCATGTGCATTTACAAATGAATTTTTTACAGTCCAGTATTTTTAATGTACTTTCTCTTCCTTTTGATTTTCTTAATAACATTTTTTTCTCTAGCTTACTTTATTGTGAGAATACAATATATATATATATAGAATACACGTACGTAATACGTGTTAATCAACTGTTTATGTTATCATTAGGGCTTCTGGCCAACAGTAGGCTCTGAGTAGTTAAGTTTTGGAGGAGTCAAAAGTTATACTTGGATTTGCAACTGTGAGGGGGGGGTTGGCCCCCCAACCCCTACGTTGTTCAAGAGTCAACTGTATGGTGAAGATTCTAATCATCTGGATGAATTGATTAGTAATTACCAGGAAGAGAGATCCCTTCTTGTCTTTATCACAAAGATATGGAGACACCAGTGCCTATGCCTGTTCCACCTACACAAAATAGGATCAACAAGACCCTAATGTTCACTGGATCACAGTTATATTCTTGAGACTGTGACTAATTCACAGTAATTGATGTTTTTTGTACTCTTAAAAAAAAAGATTGTAGACAATTGGGAATCTATTACATACATGTCATGAATAAAATTGATAGAATAAAAGCCCACATTTCCTTGAAAAATGATTAACCCTCAATCCATAGGTAGCCATCTTTTGAATAAACAGAATAAAATTTGGCGTAAAGACATTGCCGTGTCTGAAGTAAGTAATGCTATGAGAAAATGCTTGAAAGTTACACCTCCCCAGTGAGTTTTTCAGGCATTTCAGAACCACCCAATGATTATAAAATATGTCTTTCATTTCAGAGCCAGCACCAAGGCAAATTTATTGATTTTCTCCAAACAAGTTAGTCTATACTGCTTTCTCTTGAATTGGTTTAAAAATTAGAAGATTCTTTGCTTGGCTTTTGTGCATAGGTATCTAGCAATGTGATTTTTTCCTTTTAAAATACGGTTTCTCTTCCACTGGTTTCCATTGCCATAAAGGTCAGTTTGTTAACTGATGACAGCCTGCCCCTTGTGGCAAGTGTTCAATAAATGTCAGGATGTGAACAAAGAGAAGAGATACTGGAACACTTAGCCTTAATAGACTGAGAAGGTAGTAGTGAACAGAAAGTTAAATTCATTCAGAATAAAGAGGCCTTTAGAGTCAGTTTTTCTGGTTGAGAGATCAGAGCAAATGAATCTAAAACCTAAAATAGAAGTTGTTTTATTCTCACAGGTTCTGACATTTTAGTGGTGAGCTGCAAGTTATAACAACTGCTACTAAAAGCCAAATTGCTAGCACCATATGGAAAACAAAATTCTGCAATATGTCTTTTATCATTATAATATATATATGTAGAAAGTCTTGCACTTGAATTCTTTCAGAACTTAAAAAAAAATAAGCACAATAGCAGGAGGGTTGAAATATTGGGAGGCCGTACAGACTTACAAATAATGGGATAGCCACAGACCACATGCTTGCGTTGAATGTTTCAGCAGGCTGCCTTCACCTGACACTTAGTGAACTTGGTGAGTTTTAAGAGACTTATTACATCTCTTAATCAAATATCTCATGGCTGACTTGTGTCAGGTTACTTAGAGAGAATGTAAGGAATTTGAGCCTTTATTTAAACCATCATCAGCTGGTATTGGAGTTAAATAAATGGCTAATGCCCGAATGAGCTTAGTATTTTCTCACCAGACAGTAAATATTTTGAAAACTGGATAGATTTACTCCTTGCCTTCCCTTGGTAATGCCATAAATAAGGAATAAAAGTTTGAGACCATGCAATTCAACTGCACTATGAGATAATCAGGAAAATGATGCACAGAGGAGAATTTCAGAAAGCAGGTAGTTTATAGGTAGCAGGAGTGAGTGGGTACTTCGACAAATCTCATTTGGTGCTTTCACTCCTTCAAAAGCAACAGCATCTCATTCCTGTATGGGTGTAGGGCTTAGCTCTTTAACACTTTGGGGGAGACCCCCTCCTACCCTAGGATATACTTTGGGCTAGATTCCCAAGTAATCATTTCTTTTAGTGGTAATAATATCTGTAAGTTATTGAGAAGTAGTTAGATGTAGTGGTAGCTAATGAAAGAATAGGTTCAGAGCTTCTAGAGAATCTTTACCTTTGCTGCACATCAGACTCATCTGGGGAGCTTTTAAAATACCAATATCTGAGTCTCAACTCAGAACTAAATCATTCTGGGAGTGGAACCCAGGAAACAATATTTTTTAAGGGCTCTCAAGGTGACTCCAAATTGCAGCTTAGATTGAGACACACTAGGCTAAACTAATTCATCAAGCTAGTAAGTAAACTGGGAATAAAGTGTCGTTTTATGTCACTGCAAAGCCCTAGCTTTGCCCCCAGGGATTTCCCACCAAACCTCCTTGGGCATTCTTAGGATTAGGGCCAACATCCCTAGCAAACCTGTAGGACCATTACACATCAGTCAGCTACTGGCCCTGGGGAGAATTAGAATGTTGCACCTGCCATCAATTTCATCATCCCCATCACAGTAAAGCCATTTCTGGGCCAATCTAGGACAACATATACCATATTTCCCAGAGCTGTCTTCATAATAGATGAGGTTATCAGAAAATGCTTTGTATACTAAGATTCTGCCATCTCATGCCCTTGATTCCTTCCTGCCAAAACATTTGTTTATCATTGGGCAGATATTGCCTAAGGGATTCGATGGGGTGGCCAAGTGCTTCGAACTTAAAAGTTTATTATTCAGGAGTGTCATGTAGCTACCAAGGGGCAATGCTGAGAGTGGAAAAGCTGCGGTGCTTTTATGTAACTACCATAAAACTTTCCATATGATGGAAATTCAAAATCAGGCAGTAAAATCACTAACGGCTGAAAACAATAAATCTAATTAACTTTATTTCTTTAAAAAGAAATAAGCTATACCATTCCTAGCCATAGTTTGGTTTTGAAAGGTTTACTCTGAAAATATGTTCTGGCTGATTTAAACAAAAAATTATCAATGTCAATAATTTTACTGAGTAAGAGCATAAAAATTAGCAGACATAGACTAGCTATTTCTTTCCAATACTTAGCAAGAATGAAAAATACTTAGGAGGAGAAACTTTTTAAAGTTTAATTACAGTATTTGGCTGAAAGATGAAGTTGTAAGTAAAGAGCCACACTGGTGAAAAGAGTAACTATTGAGAAGGCTTGAATGCTTCTTACAGTATCTTTAGGTCTCATGTAATTCTAATCAAAATTCCATTTGATATTTTTAGAACGCGAGAATTTGTTTCTGACAAAAAAAATCACAGGTGGGTATTTTAAAGAAAATCCTCAAAAGAACATCACTGAGAGAGAATTAATTCTGGGAAATTAAACATATTATAAATCTTTCATTAAGATAGCATTGAACAGCAGCGCCTGGGTGACTCAGTCATTTGAGCATCGGACTCTGGATTTCAGCTCAGGTCATGATCTCACAGTGCGTGAGATGGAGCCCCACATGGGGCTCTGCACTGGCTGCGAGGGCCTATTTGGGATTCTCTCTCTCCCTCTCTCTCTGCCCACCTCTGCATCTGCATGCGCTCTCTCTCTAAATAAATAAACTTTAAAAAAAGATAGTGTTGTACACATAGAAGAAAAGATATAAATTGTAAAACAAAGAACCCAGAAACAGATTTTTTTAAAAATTTTTAATGTTATTTATTTTTGAGAGAGAGAGAGAGAGAGAGGGAGAGACAGTGTGAGCTGATGAGGGGCAAAGAGAGAGGGAGGCGCAGAATCCAAAGTAGGCTCCAGGCTCCAAATTGTCAGCACAGAGCCCAACGTGGGGCTCCAACCCTGTGAACTGTGAGATCACGACCCGAGCGGAAGTTGGACACTTGAACCAACTGAGCCACCCAGGTGCCCCCAGAAACAGATTTTAAGTAGGATTAATAGTATTTATTGTTTAAAAGTACAAAAAAATTGAGGGGGGAAAGATTAGAATTATTTAATGACTAGAAAAGTTAATTAATTTAAATCAGTTTAGACCTTGCCTTGTAACATGTAAATGAAACACTAAATACTAAAAATAAAATTAGAAGCCCTAAAGAGGGGTGCTTGGGATGACTCATTCAGTGGAGCCTGTGACTCTTGATCTTGGGGTTGTGAGTTCGAGCCCCATGTTGGTTGCAGAGATTACTTAAAAATAAAAAATTTTTATGGGCCTCTGGGTGGCTCAGTCAGTTAAGTGTCTGGCTCTTGATTTCCACTCAGGTCATGATTTCTTGGTTCATGGGCTCGAGTCCCAAGTCAGAGTATGTGCTGATGGTGCAGAGCCTGCTTGGGATTCTCTCTCTCCCTCTCTCTCTGCCCCTCTCCCGCTTGCCAACATGAGCGCTTGTGCACACAATCTCTCTCTCTCTCAAAATAAATAAACAACGTTAAAAAAAAAAAGAAACAGCTAAAGAAACATTGGTTAATATTTATCTTATTTGTAGATGGGATAAGACTCTTAAGGTATAAAAATAATAAGAGTTTCAGAAATAAAAAGAATAATACATTTTTAACTTTTGTATATCAAAAACTCAATAAACAAAATCCAAAGAAAAAAAGGGAAAATAGTTGCCAAATATACAGCAAAGAGTTAATGTAGAAAGTACTCAATTCTGCCCATAAAGAAAATTACTTTCATGGTAGAAAAGTAGGCAGCAGATAGGGACAAATAATTCACAGAAGAGGAGGAAATACAAGGAAGTCATAAGCAAAGAGGAGAGGGACAACCTCACAGTAATCTAAGAAGTATAAATTAAGGGACAAGATGGTACTTCAGTTCCACTGACAAATCAATGTTTTTACAAATCATAATATTCAGTGGTGATCAGGGTATCTGAGATTACTGCTTCCTCCGACTGCTAATTTACCTAGAAAACAATTTGGCAATCAGAAGACAAGCAGAAAGGGGAGACCAATGTTTATGCACCATGATCATAATCACATTACTATTTGTAATAATAATAAATTACAAACCTGAGAAATATTCAGTAACTGAAGAGCGGATGAAAAACGTGAAACCAAAGAATGAAATCACCCATTTGTTATATACTGAATGTTAGTATTTCCCCCTCCCATTTCCTATGCTGAGATCTAACCCCCAGCATGCTAGTATTAGGAGCAGGGGACCTCAGAGAGGTGATTACGTCATGAGGAAGGAGCTCTCGGGAATGTGGTTGTGCTCTTTACAAGAGGGCTGAGCGCGCCTCTTTCCGATCTCTTTCCACCGTGTGGGGACACAACAAGAATTTCAGCAGGGCTGCACCCCAGAAGAGGGCTCTCATTAGAACCTGACCATGCCAGCACCATGATCTCATACTTCCAATCTCCAGAACTATAAGAAATAAATTTCTGTTGTCTATAAGCCACCTAGTTTATAGTATTTTGCTATAGCAGCCCAAGCTAAGATAGCAGTTAATAAAAATCATGATTTGGGGGGGGAAATGTTTTACAAAAATAGCAGGCTATAAAGTGTAGTAAGAGAAGCTAGGTATAATAAATGCCATATACGTAAATCAGAGCCAAATATTTTTTTAAGTGTGTTGGGTCCAACAGTGTACAAATGCTCATGAAATGTCTTAGAAAAGGAGTACACTGAAGGAGCTCCCTGGGAGTAGAATTGGAGATTTTAATTTTTTCTTATCCTTTTCTACAATTTGCACGTGTTTTTTTTTTTTCTGTGAGAGTGATTAGATTTTTAGAAAAATATAAGAAAAATAAAAGCCATTCTATTTTTAAAAAAATTAAGTTTATTTGAGAGAGAAGCAAGAGAAGGGGGGAGGGGCAGAGAGAAGAGGGAGAGAGAATCTCAAGCAGGCTCAAGTACTGTCAGTGCAGAGCAAGATTTGGGGCTCGAACTCATGAACCGTGAGATTCATGACCTGAGCTGAAACCAAGAGTCGGATGCTTAACCAACTGAGCCACCCAGGCACCTGGATAAAAGGCATTCTTAAACTATAGATACCATGATGGATTTTTCTTAAGGGATCACCTAATTAAGGAGTCAGAATGAAAATGACCATTTACATCACCATTAGTTAAATCATGCCTTGAGAGTAATCACTTTTGGCTTCCTTTGCCACGTTATTCATACCTGATATGAATTTGAAAGAAAGTATTTCTTTCCTAAAGAGTCAAAAAACCTCCGTCACTGTAAACACCCCGCTACCCACTCTCGAGAAAACCCAACCACCGAGAGTCGCCAAACAGGCTACCATTACTAGATTGTTAGAACATGTACACGTGGTAGATCCTAATGACGAGGACCCAAGGAGTTCCCAGCACTGGCAGAAGGGTCATCCCTCACTCCTGAAGCCAGCACAAGATGCCAGATGCAGTAGCACAGTCTGACCAGTTTCCCCACTAAACAAGAGCGCTCTGCATTCGTGGAGAGTGGAGAATTATCTAGGGTCAATTTGACTTGCTGGCTATCTTCAGAAATACACAGAGTGAAAGGTAAAAACCAGACTTTTTCCACTCCCATTTGCTGGTTACCGACTGATGGTTGATTGAATTCTTGCCTTGCAAAATTACAAACTCAATGACCATGTGGATTTTAATAAATGATTTCTGAAACTAAAATGCTTTTGGATTTGCTTAATAACAGGTCAGAAATATAGGTTATTTCAATATGTTGTTCCAAGTAACGACAGATAGATAAATCGCCTATTAAAGGTCTATTTTCTTTTTTAAGATTTTTTAGAATACCTTTTATTTTTTATTTTTATATATATATTTTAAATGTTTGTTTTCAGAGAGAGAGAGAGAGAGAATGAGGGAGGGGCAGAGAGAGAAGGACACACAGAATCTGAAGCAGGCTTCAGGCTCTGAGCTGTCAGCACAGAGCTGGATGCAGAGCTTGAACTCACAAACTATGAGATCATGACCGGAGCTGAAGTCAGACACTCAACCGGCTGAGCCACCCAGCCACCCCAAAATGCCTTGTAAAAAGCAATGAAAAACATTGCTTGTATTTATTTAAATTGTTGTCTTATATACAATAATTTAACTGAATATTATATTATAAGCAGCACAGAACATTAAATTATGAAAACAAATTTCTAATTCTCCCACTTTCATTTTTCAAGATTCTTAAAGAGGAATTGTATATCTCCCCAGATATCTGACTGTCAAAAAATGTGTGATACATACATCTTATCAAAAGTAAGCCACTTGGTATATTTTCTTTAAAAATTTGCATTCACAATAAACATTTGACAATTTTTCTTCCACACACAGCTGGAATTATTTAATCATTCTTTTAATAACTGTAATTAATTTTTTTCATTTTTGTATTTTTTTATTTTAATTTTTTTAATTTACATCCAAATTAGTTAGCATATGGTGCACAATGATATCAGGAGTAGATTCCTTAAGCCCCTTACCAATTTAGCCATCCCCCCTCCCACAACCTCTCCAGCAACCCTCAGTTTGTTTCTCCAGATTTATGAGTCTCTTCTGTTTTGTCCCCCTCCCTGGTTTTTATATTATTTTTGCTTTCCTTCCCTTGTGTTCATCTGTTTTGGTCCTCTCAAAGTCCTCCTATGAGTGAAGTCATATATTTTTATCTTTCTCTGACTAATTTCACTTAGCACGATACCCTCCAGTTCCATCCACGTAGTTGGCAAATGGGCAAGATTTCATTCTTTTGAGTGCCAAGTAATACTCCATTGTATATATATACCACATCTTCTTTATCCACTCATCCATTGATGGACATTTGGGCTCTCTCCAGTACTTTGGCTATTGTTGATAGTGCTGCTGTAAATAACATTGGGGTGCATGTGCCCCTTCAAAACAGCATACCTGTATCCCTGGATAAATACCTAGTAGTGCAATCGCTGGGTCATAGGGTAGTTCTATTTTATATTTTTTGAGGAACCTCCATACTGTTTTCCAGAGTGGCCACACCAGTTGCTTTCCCACCAGCAGTGCAAAAGAGATCCTCTTTCTCCGCATCCTCGTCAACATCTGTCGTTGCCTGTGTTGTTAATGTTAGCCGGTTTGACAGGTGTGAGGTGGTATCTCATTGTGGTTTTGATTTGTATGTTCCCTGATGATGAACGAAGTTGAGCATTTTTTCATGGTCGGTTGGCCATTAAAGATCTATTTTCTTAATGCTTTGTAAGCATGCATACCAGTTGCCCTCAAATTTAAACTTGTGACTCATTACCCAAGCATTCTAGTTTACCTATATTGACTTCCTAAAAAGATTCCAAACTTCTTTAAAGCAGACAGGAATTCTTTGGTGTCCAGTATCCTCCTACTTTATGCAGTGTGATTGGAGCCACAGTGCCATGTTACCTTCCCTGGAATGTTTTCCTCAGATGAATGCCACCTGTCAGGAAATTTCCACTACTATTTAATTATTCATTGAGTCAGTCATTTACAAAACATTTATTGAACACCAAATGTGTGTGGCATACTATTGAATGACCCAGTGATACCAAGATGAATAAGACACGATTAAGTCTTGGTCTCTCCCTCCATATGATCACATCCAATCAATCCTGTTTGGCAGGACCAAAGACATTATCAGAACACATACGCTCATTCACTTGCATATGTTACTGGATACCTATCATGAGCAAAGTTGATGTGTTTTGAAGTAGAAAAGCAGTTTTATCATGCAAAAGGAATTCAGAAAATGACCCTACTCTAAGATAAGAAACATATCTTCATTTCTCTTACAGACAGCCAGATTTAAAAGTCACGTCCTACCAATTATGGGCCCATCTTACCATTTATGCTTTTGGCTTTGTGGACAGCACTTCTGTGACACTTAAAGTACACACTGATCGACATACTAGTTACTCTGGAATGAGACAGAATGCTTACAAATCGGCATCATTTATTTGTACATTTACTACAGTAATAAGATTTGAAGTATTTTTTAAAAATTCTTTTTAATGTTTATTTATTTATATTTGAGAGAGAGAGAGAGAGAGCACAAGCAGGGGAGGGGCAGAGAGAAAGGGAGACACAGAATCCAAAGCAGGCTCCAGGCTCCGAGCTGCCAGCACAGAGCCCGACACAGGGCTTGAACTCATGAACCATCAGATCATCATCACCTGAGCCGTAGTCAGATGCTTAACCTACTGAGCCACCCAGGAGCCTCAGTAATGAGATTCAACTAAAACCTCATGGCTCTGATGCTCATGAAATTACAGTTAGCACTTTAATCATCTTTAAAAATAATTGCTTTTTTCTGTAACACATTTCATTACATTTCAATTATCACTTCATTGGGATGGCAAAACATAAACAATTTTGTCAGTCCTCCCCTTTCCTAATCCAGGATTCTGTCTAAATGCTGAATTTTGAAAACGATTTGCTAAGAAATCAGCAGAAGACTAAGATGAAATTTATCCTACTGCAGATTTGATATGTTAATCTAAATTCATTTCTATTTATCTAAAAGGATGATTTCTGAAAGACCATAGTCTTTCTTTGTTAATTTTTTGATAATTCTATTTTTTTGCCATTCGAACTGTATTTTCTCAGAAGGAGTAAGATGCCAGCTCTATTCACTTATTTAATATTTTCATGTTATAATCAAGGAATTTAGGAATTATCAACTACTGTGTTTTGAACTAGTGGGTTTTGTCGTAACCGCCACCATCATTATTGTGCCATTGTGCAGTGATAACCCCGTAAATGAGCTCCTGAGGAACACACTTCTAAATCACAAACATTATGTTGTTATTGTTTCAAAAGACCCACCAAAGTCCTTACAAATTCTAACAAGTTTCTAGGCACTTCAAGTACATGTAAAGAGCACTAAATCAGTAAGAAAAAGAACATCCCCTATATTTAAAAAAATGGGCCAATGGACATAGAAAATAAATGTCCAGCTTTACAAGTAATGAAAATAATGCAAATTAAATCAAAAATTGTAATATTTTTTTTGCATAGGAAAAATACATTTTTCAAATGGTTACATGCAGTGTTTACAAGGATGTGGGAGAAAAGGAAATCCCTGATATTTGATGGCAGGCAGGTTTATAAATAGATACAGACCTAGTTAGGAGAAGTTAGGGAAAAAAATTCAAAAAGTTTAATGTCCTTCAGTCTATAAATTCCACTCCTTGGAATTTATCCCTTAAGACAGGCTGTTAAGTGTGGGGAAACAGACTTTAGGGCAACATTATGGTAACATTAATTATAATAATGTAAACTTGGAAATGAGTTAAGTACCCAATAAAAGAAAACTGATTAGTTTCATCCAATCAATCAATCAATCATGCCAGGAACTGTGTTTTGCTCACTCTTTCTGCCGCCACCTCCAGTAATGCTTCTCATAATGCAGGGATGGGTTCCCATATGACAGCAATGATTGGTATAATCTGCGTGAAGTCAATCTTCATTCCGCTGTGCGTTTTATAACCCACCGCTTCTGTACTGACTCTATTATGAGAGAAGGAGGAGTGGGCTGGATGGTAGAGTTTCAGAATCATTTCGTAATTATAAAATTGTCCTCTTGAGGGAGGGCTTGAATCCCCTTCGTGTAAACACAACCAAGATGTTACAATGACTCCACCTCCATTGCCAGTCAATTAGCCAGTTTTGCTTTCTTTCTGAAAATGTCCCCCTACTTCTCCTTTTTCCTCCTGGGACTATCTTGTACATCTGTGCTTAAAATAGTTTATTGAAGCATTTGAGGCATGTGGCTGGATTGATGGGAAATAAGGAAGCTTTCCCGGGCCTGATCTGTGATCCTTTCTTGCTCTTGGTTCTCCCTTATTTAGCAGTCTTTACTGTTGATTTGTACCAGGCTTCTGGCTATTCCTCTGTTTTTCCATGTGCACTGACAAATTTTACAGGGTACTAGCTACATAATTGCCCGCTGCTTTTATGAGCTCACTCATAGCATTGTTGGGGCCAGGTGCTTTTCCCAGCTAGCTGTTTTTTTCTTCTTCTTCTTTTTTGCTGTGGGTTTTAGATGTGGTTTCAATTTTTTCCCTAAGGCTTCAGAGGCAGTGTTTCTTTCAGTGTATTTAACTGCCTCATTATTGATCATTTTCCCTGGAATATTTAATATCCTTTTCTAGTGTCTAATGAGTTTGAACCATTCTTTCAGGTGTTTTCTTTTTTAAATATAAATGCCCCTTTGCTTTCAGACGCAGAATTAAAATTTATGGAGTCTGAAACTCTGCATGTCTCAGAAATGACAGCCATCCACTGCTACATGCCCTTTCCCTGAGTCTCATCTGTAATTAGAGAAGCAAATCTAACAAGGATATTTGGAAGAACCTAGAAATGTCATTTTATTGCACCTCAGTGGTCACATTTTTGGTAATTGGTATATATAAATATACAGACCTGCCACATGGGATGTGCCTTGAAGAAAGGGAAAGAAGATTTGCTTAAATAATTGCTCCTTTTGAGGATGAAATGTTAAAGAACACCTTAATCTCTTTTGAACCAACTTAAGGAATCTCTACACCCACGATGGGGCTCAAACTCACAACTCTGAGACCAAGCGTTGCATCCTCTACAGATTGAGCCAGCTGGGTGCCCCTTGAACCAACCATTTTTAAAATCTCCCTTGTTGAATCTTCAAGAACAGAAGCTCGGGGCGCCTTAATGGCTCAGTCAGTTAAGCATCTGACTTCGGCTTGTGAGTTTGAGCCCCATGTCGGGTTCTGTCCTGACAGCTTGGAACCTGGAGCCTGCTTTGGATTCTGTGTCTCCCTCTCTCTGCCCCTCCCTCGCTCATGCTCTCTCTCTGTCTCTCTCACTCTCTCAAGAATAAAAACTTAAAAAAATTTTTTTAAAAAGAACAGAAGCTGTACTGATTAGCAGAAATTTGCTAAGAATAGATTTAAGGTGTTCTTATCACATACATACACACACACGATGGTAACTATGTGAGAAGATATGCTAATTAGCCTGACTGTAATAATCATTTTAGAGCATATGTATGTCAAATCATCATGTGTACACCTTAACTATATGTACAGTTTTTTTTTATTTTTAAAATGAAATTAAATAAATAGGAAGGACAGGAAAATGCTTCAATGGATTTCAGAATTGAGAACTTATTGATGGTCTCAAAATGCAATAGTAAGAATATAAAGACAGACTAGTTGCTCAAAATTATGTTAATTTTAAGAATTAAAGCACAGAGTGAATTTTTAAAGTTTAGTCCTATAAGAACAAAATTTATTTTATAACCTTATGAGAAACATAAAATTTAAAACAAAAACACTTAGGACATTATAGACTGTCACCCCTTACCAAATAACCCTCAGGAACTTTATAAAAGCATGTATTAGGCTTAAAATCTGATATTTTATACATTTATTTATTTTTGAGAGACAGAGAGAGACAGAGTATTAGTCGGGGAGGGATAGAGAGAGAGAGGGAGACACAGAATCCAAAACAGGCTCCAGGCTCTGAGCTGTCAGTACAGAGCCTGACGTGGGGCTTGAACTCACAAACCATGAGATCATGACCTGAGCCAAAGTCAGACGCTTAACTGACTAAGCCACCCAGGAGCCCCTAAAATCTGATATTTTAGGATGTGTATGACATTCCTTTATCATGTTCACTATTTTCTAATTTATCTCTTTAATTATTTCCCCGGATCATCAATATTTTAAAGAGTATATGTTTATGCATAAGGAGAAGATGCTAAAAATATTTTATTTAAAATTTCATAGAACTATTACATGTTTCTGCAGGAAGTCTTGTGGATGTTTTCATTCATTTATTTATTTTGAGAGAGGGAAAGAGCAGGGGAGGGGAAGAGAGAGAAAGAATCCCAAGCAGGTTCTGCAATTCCAGCACAGAGCCTGATGTGGGGCTCGAACCCACAAACCGCAAGTTCCTAACGAGCCAAGATCAAGAGTCAGATGCTTAACCAACTGAGCCACCCAGGCACCCCGGGGCACAAGTATTTTTTAAATCTTCCTAGGTTTTTCCAATGTATATTTAAGGTTGAAATTGCAGTTCTGGACAGTGAAGAAGGAAAGGCAACTCAAAACACCCAGAAAGAGGAACAAATGGTCCGAGGAAGTTTCAGTGTGAAAAAGTGTAAAGTAATGCATTTCGGGTAATAGACTTCCAATCACATTTACAGGCTGACCATCTCTGGAGTATCAATTTTGACTTAGGAGAAGGCTAGGTACACCTTGAGCTTGTGTCTACTATGGTATTTACACCGTATCAGAATTACATATTCATGAGTCTCTCCCACTAAGCGCCAGCAATCTGAAAGGGCAGGGGCTAGATCTTGTTTACCATTGAATCCTAGCTCTCAGCAGAGTACCTGGTGCAGGGTAGGCATTCATCAAAGAGTCACGAATTCATGGATGAAGTTGCCAGGTGCCTATCTGATGTCAGGCACTGTGGTGGTAGGTGTTTTGGCTATAGTAAGAAGTCACACAAGCTCCCATTCTGGGAGAGATTAGGGGGAAAGAGGCAGTGCACAACTAAGTAAGTAAGAAGTCATTCAGTATTAAAGCATGCTGGGCAGAGAATCCAAACCTGGTGATACGATAGAGAGTCACTGTAAGGCTACACTGAATTGAATGAAATTATACGCGAAAAACTGAATGCCAGCCATTGATATGAAGATCCAGAAGACCCATTGTAAATACTCACAGGCAGAAAGAACCTTAGTGTTGAATGAATAAAATAGAGGGACTAGAGAATAGAGGGCAAGAGAAATATGGTAGAAGACGAGGTCAAAGATGTACGTAGGTAGAGAGAGTCCAGATTCGGTAGGATATTCCAGGAAAAGGTAAGAAATCTGAATTTTACTGTAAGTGTGATAGAGAACCATTCGTTGGAGGGCTTTACTCAAGGGAAGAACTTCATTGATTTATTTTTCAGAGATCCCACTAGCTGTTGAGGAATAAATGGATTGAAGAGGAACCATTATTGGAAGCAGGAGATCAGTTAGGAGGCTACAGCTTCGGTCTGGATGAAAACAGGTGTGCCATTTTTTGAGATGGGAAAACTGGAAGGATAAGCCATGTGAGAAAAGGTGGAAATCAAGAATGCTTCTTTGACTTAAGTAGAAATACCAAGAAGAGAGCTTCACATACCAGTCTGGTGACCAGAGAGAGCTCAAGGCTGGAGAAAAATCGTTTGGAGAAATTGGTATGTATGGAGCATCTTATTCCATTGGGTTGGGTGACAGTACATATAAAAAGTGTACGAACAGACAGAGAAGGGATGCCAGTACCGAGCCTGCTGTGCTAATGCATTGGGCAGTAACAGGATCGCCGTCAAAGGATGAAGAGTAACTGGAAGAGTTACTTAAAATTTACTTAAAAAATTAATTTTAATTTTGTTAAATGCAGAAATTAATGAGAATACTAGAGAAGGTACACAGAACATTAGAGAGCGTGGAACATTTTTCTAGATTAAAAGTATTTCTTACGTGGGGCTCCGGGAGTGGCTCAGGTCATGATCTCACAGTTCACGGGTTTGAGCCCCGCGTTGAGCCCCGCGTTGGGCTCCGTGCTGACAGCTCAGAGCCTGAAGCCTGCGTTGGATTCTACGTGTGTCTGTCTGTCAGTCTGTGTCTCTCTGCCCCTCCCCCACTCGTGCTCTGTCTCTCTCTGTCTCTCAAAAAAAAGTTTAAAAAAATTTATTTTAAAGTATTTCTTAGGTGTTTATTGCAGAATACTGTGATTTTGTCCCTTACCCAAGGTGGCTTTTCGTTTATTAATAGCTGACACTTTCAATTTTGTGAAAAAAACACTTCAGTTTAACATCCATTGCCTAAAATTTTTCTAGGCTTAAAAATAACTCATATATCTAAATATAAGAAAAGAGAAAACTGTTAGAAAAAGAAAAGTGGGTATTTTCCCTCATTTTTTCACATGGAATGAGAATCTATTTGTATACTCCGGCACCAAGCTTAAGGCAATAATTATTCATTATTGTCAGGGTTAGAGGATGGGCAGGACAGTCAGGATTTCCCCTTAGGGAGGCAACTCAAGATCACTTGGCAAGTAAACTTCTCCTCAATATGCTTCCCTCACAGAGTCTCTGACACATCCCGTCTCCCTGGTCCGCTTGTCAATCGTTGTACTGAGCTGCTATCACTCATTTTGGAGTATGCCATATCATCAAGTGGGCTAAGATAGCAAACAGTTGATAACCACCGCCTTTAGGCATAAAGAAATAACAAAGCCTACTTTGGTACCTATTTTTAAATGTACAAAGAAGCACTAGGGGAAAAAATGGATTTAAATTTTTTATAAGAACAACAAAAGAACAGAGCCACTGTATTCTTAATCTGTATTTCATTTAAGGATAAAATATATATAAAGAATTCTTACCCCCTAAACTGCTCTCAGAATACAAATGCATAACAAAGCTTAGCAAAGAATAACTGAAATGGAAAACTTTTCATCACGGAAAAAGACATAGCATAGTGCAATATTAAAAAACAAGCAAACATTGGGGCGCCTGGGTGGCTCAGTCGGTTAAGCGTCCGACTTCAGCTCAGGTCACGATCTCACGGTCCGTGAGTTCGAGCCCCGCGTCGGGCTCTGGGCTGATGGCTCAGAGCCTGGAGCCTGCTTCCGATTCTGTGTCTCCCTCTCTCTCTGCCCCTCCCCTGTTCATGCTCTGTCTCTCTCTGTCTCAAAGATAAATAAACGTTAAAAAAAAATTAAAAAAAAAACAAACAAGCAAACATAGATTTGGGGAATGCTAATGGGTTGAATTGTATACCCAGAAAGATGCATTGAAGTCCTAACCCCCAGGTAACCCAGAATGTGAACTTCTTTGGAAATAAAGTTGTTGCAGATCTGCTTAGTTAAAAAGAGTCAGACTAGAGCTGGGTGAACCTTTACTCCAATACGAGTAGTGTTGTTATAAGGGAAGGATACAGACACCAGGAGTTGATGGCCATATGACCATGGAAGCAAAGATTGCAGTGTTACATCTGTGAGTCAAGGGACAACAAAAATTCAGGCAAACATCAGAAGCTAGAAGAAACAAAGGATTATCCTAGACATGTTCCAAAGAGAGTATGGTCCTACCAATATCTTGATTTTGAATTTCTAACCTCCAGACTGTGAGCATTAAGTTTCTGTTGATTTTGAATCACCTGGTTTGTGTTACTTTATCACAGCAGCCAGTGGTAACTCATACAACCTCAACTCTGTCACTTACTAGTTCTGTGACCCTGGGAAGTTCTTCTACTCCTCTATGCATCCATCTCTTCTAATGTGAAGTAGGGATGGTGGTAATGATCCTTAATAGGAATGTGGTAAAGATTAAAGGAGTGAATATATGTAAAGCAGTTAGAAAATGTCAGTTCCTTAGTAAGGCTTATATATATTTTTATTATGATGAATCTGCAAAGGACCTACCATAGTACTTGACCCATGGACGGGTTTCAATGAAGAGTTGTTTCCTTCAATAATTTACTAATTATTATTAATTTTAAAACATGGTAGCTTTTATAAAATAATAGGAAGTCTTTTACTATCTCAGATAAATCTTTTGTCTTTTGTCTCAGATAGATCTTTTGAAGTTTCTGGGTTTGGGGTTTGTTTTTTTCTCAAATTTTGAATCCTGAGCTGATCTCTGAAGACTGTGAGCCCAGACCTTACTACCCAGTTCCTCAGTACAAGCACATGAAATTTAAACTTACTTAACTACAAGACAAAGAAAGTTTTAATTACATAGGTAACTTTTCAGCCCCACCATATCCAAATAATTTTCATTTCACAACTTGAGTCCACAGAAACCTCGGAATTCGTATTTTTGTTGCTGTTCCTTTGAAAGTTGATGGAATTCTTTTTTTTTTCCCACCCCTGAAAGTTGATGGAATTCTTAATTTGCATGAATGCTAATCTGCTTTTGGCCTCACATCAATATTTGTTGAGAGCTCTGTGATCTCTTAAAAACTTAAGGACATGTTGATAAATTTCAGAAAGTAACCTCTTGTTGCATATAATGTCAACTATTTACACGTTAACTTTACTTATATGGATCACCTCATTCTTGCCTCTTAAATTCATTCAACATATATTCTTCAGAAAGCATTTATTGAATTAATTTGTACAGATCACTGTTAAGGAAAAAGAGAATAGAGAAATGTAAGTGACGAATAATACATAAAAGAACAAAACAACTAATAGCACATATATGAGTCATCGATCCCTCTTAGGGCAATCGATAAAGGCTCTATTGTGGATGCAGCATTTGTTGGGACTCTTGGAGAATATGGATTTTTTTTAAAATCTAAAATTTTCTTGTAACTTTTATGTTTTCATAATAGTTCTACTGGCTTGCGAGAACTACAATAGAAAACTAAAACACTGATAATCTAAAGTAGATGAAAAATTTGTCCACAGTAAATCTAAAACATTTGTCAGAATCCTATGGAGAGCATTTAAAGTCCCAAAGCAAAGTCTGTTCCTTAAAAGTCAGAGTTCCTGAGAGTAACGGATGATGGGCCGAGGGTAACGAAGGAGAGAAATGTGTCCTGCATGTGCCTGTGAAACTGAGGCGGCCACAGAAGAGACTCTGACATGTATTCACATATCACCTGAAGGAGTGATGAGATTCACAACAAAGGGAAAGTTTATCCTTGCTTTAATTCTAGTGGCATTTGAAAACTTAATGTAAAAGACACCATTTTAATACAGTCTTCGTTTTGGAGCTTGGCGAAACAACCTCATAAGAGATACTGGATTTGTTTTCTTTGGCAGAGAGGTGCAGTCTGAACTTCTTTGATCTGAAACTCTTTACCATCTTTGGAGGAGAGCAGCTGAGCTCATGGCTGACTTGAGCATTCTCCCAGGGACCCGAAAGGGAACTGGAACAATCCCTGAAAATTTGGTGCTCAGCAGGAAGTTTCAAGGCCCATCACCAAAAAAAGAAGGAAGGAAGGAAGGAAGGAAGGAAGGAAGGAAGGAAGGAAAGAAAAGAAAGGAAGAAGAAAGAGGAGGAAGGAAGGAAGGGAAGGAAGGAAAGAAAGAAAGAAAGAAAAGAAGGAAGGAAGGAAGGAAGGAAGGAAGGATGGAAGAAAGGAAAGGTAAGGAAAAAGAAAGGAAAAAAGTGTATAAATGTATACACTCTGATGTATTGGTATAGATTAAAAAGCCTTTAACTTGCAACATTAGTCATCTAAAAATGTCCAATATAGAGTATAAATAGAGGCACAGAAAGCTGCTAACCAATACCAATTAGTTGCTTAAATTATGAATTCACAGCTAACCACAGCGTCCCTAAGGAGAGCAGATAATGCTTTCGCGGTGCCTAAATTTTACACAGGCTGAATTGAGTAATAAATTAAGACAATCATATAGATAATTAAACAAACAAAAAACCTGGCTACAGAGTCTTGTAATTTGAAAAGCCCATTTTGTCTACTTATATTTATCTAGATATTGATTTTTTTTTTTGGTTCAATTTTCAATTTCAGTTTGAATTAGGGTCAGATAGGGGACCTTTGAGAAACGAGGTCCTAAAGAACCTGCAAGGTGTCACATGCAGGGTCAGCTCTTTACCAACCACGTGACTCTAGCTGATTTACTTGACCTCTCTGAGCCTCAGTGTTCTTGTCCATAAAATGGAGTAAACAACACCTAATTCTTGACTGCTGGTGAGGGGTAAAGCACACTGCAGTGCTTAATAAGTAAGAGCCATTATTATCACTGCGTGCTCAAGTAGCTTTTCGACTTCTTGATTTAAGTACTGTTCACTAAGAGCTGGAATTAATGTCATTTTTTTTTTCTGGTCTGCACTGACTTAACTAAGAAACAAAAGAACATGTTTCAGCTACTTTTCTAACAACCACCTAAAATCCTTGGAAAGGCCTCTCAATTTTAGGCTTGAGAACTGGCACGAAAAAGGACATTTTTTAATGATAGAAATTACATGAAAAGCAATCCCCTTCATGCAGTCTCACAGGCTTTGCAGACACTAATGATCCTGGGAATGAACAAAGCCAGCACCTGGACTTCCTGCATTTCGATCCAGCCACCTTCCACAACTAGGCACAAAGGCTGGGAAGAAATGTGTAAGGTCACAGTAAGACGTACATGAATGCCTCTCAGACACGGCATTTCCTTTGGATGGGACATTAAAAAGCCAGAGCATTCTACTCACTGGAGACATTGGAACGCTTCCACAGGTGAAGATTTTAAATAACTTTTTATACAGATTTTTGATGAAAAAGCTAGGCAGAGCCCTTTTTGGACTGGTTTGAAGAAAGTCCCCTGAAAAAGATATAGTAAGGAGTGGGTCACTCCTTGTTGGCTTTTCCAGTATTACTCCATCAATTTTATTCATATCTTTCTTAGACTTATGGTGCGGAGACCTCATCCACAATATCCTCATCCAAGACCTCTATGGTGGGAGGCTGGATATACACGGCTGCCCGCTCTCCTGTGGTGCCTTTTGACTTACAAGAACAGTAGACAGGGGCGCCTGGGTGGCTCAGTCAGTTAAGCATCCAACTTTGGCTCAGGTCATGATCTTGTGGTTCGTGGGTTCAAGCCCCGCGTCAGGCTCTGTGCTGACAGCTAGAAGCCCGGAACCTGCTTTGGATTCTGTGTCTCCCTCTCTGCCCCTTCCCTGCTTGTGCCCTGTCACTGTGTCTCTTTCTCAAAACTAAATAAATGCTTTAAAATTTTTTTTTAAAACAACAGTAGACAGAGATGAACAGAGCAGGCTAGAATAATGCCACCCCCTCCACAGCCATTGTAAATACTGGCGCAGGATCGTTCTCACCAATCTTACAGAAAGCATCCGTTGCCTTTAAAATTCCTCATACCAAGGCATTATAGGAAGTTATAGGAAGGGTTATAATGGTGAGCAAAAAACCGACCACAGACTCGGCTCATGCCCTCAGAGATCAGCGAACCATGCCTATCTGCACAAGACTAGAACATACTCTTCAGGGTAATTGGTACAATGCTTGGTTTTCATGATGCAATTCTTTGTGATTGTGACGAATCGGGGAAAATGTGAAATGACAACCTTCGCTTCCTCACTACTATAAAGGTCAGACCAAATTATTCAGAGTATTCATATTTCAATGGAAAATATTTTTAACGTAAGGCAATTTCTAATCACCGTGGATTCTGATCTATATAATTAGACAACTCTAGATTTGGTTAAGGGTAGTAGAATTTTCCATTCTACTATTAAAGAAGGAACTTCTGCTGAAAAAAAAATGGACATTTATCCAGTCTTTAATAATTTTTTTGTATTCTTATCTCTAAAACCTCTCAGTAAACAAAACAAATAGAAAACAGAATTAGTGAGCCCATTGGCTTTCTTCCCAGCCTGAGTACTCACAGCAAATGAGATTTTTATATTTCTAAACATCTGCATTTCATTCACATCTTCTCCCAAGTAGAGAATTTGAGACAGGATAAAAGAACAGCTCTTCGTCTACAGAACAAGGATGCCCTGGATTGAATGGGCCAAATGTCTTAGAAAGTCCATCCACTGAGAGAAAAACCGTAAACCACACCTCACAATTGTGTGGAGTCCTGTGTTTCCTCCTCCTCAGCAGACTGTCCCGGGTAACTGCTTAAATTCTTTAGATTTGGTAATAAACAGTTGCCATTTTGACCATTTCCTTTTGTAGACCCACAAACTACAGAATAAATGAATAGCTTTTTTCCTTTGATGGCCTTGTCCAAGGGCTGTTTTAGCACCCCATAAATCCTGTAATTGTATAGGATCATTTGGCAGTGTGTGGATTTTTCTGCTAAATCACAGTGAGAAGAAGATCAGGAGGAAACCCCCAAAATAAAGCATTATGGTGGCATTAGAAGATTTATAGTGGGAGCGAACAGCACTGGCAAAACCCCAGCAAGGCCTTTATTGCTGGTGCGGAGAAGGCACGGCTGAGTATTAAGCATCTTCTGTGTTCGCTGCAAGTGAAAGTTAGAGTTAGATGTAGTTCTTTTTTCCTCCACACTGCTGGTGTCGGTGAGAGTGTGATGAAATTCCAAAGCAGGCTTAGCTGTCAAGGATATTGACTGAATAAATTTATGTTCTTTTATATAGATGTCCTGAAAATGGACTTATTACATGGAAGTGGGGAAAAAACAGGCATGGGAAACAGGGAGCACCTAACCATTTGTGCATGGTGTGTGTGTGTGTGGTGGGTGTGTGGTGGTGTATGTGATTTCCCCAGAGGGTCTCTGTCAAATAAATGTGTGGAAGGGGCGTTGTAGCATTCTGCCAATTTTTTATAAACATCTTCGTGTCTGAACAAAAAGTCAGTGTGGGGTTGAGGAGGTTGGGGTTTACTCTGCTGTAGCATGCCAACTCTTAGGGAGATCCAAATTGTGCCTTATTTAATCAAATCTGTGCTAGTCTCCGAATAACAAACTGCGATCGCTGTATTTATAAATGCTTCAAGGACAGGGAAGTGCAAAAGACATATAGTACATGTTCAGTTATGGTATTAAATTTAAATGTTTTTTAGCAAGTTGAAACCAGTATAAAGCTTCAGTAATTAACAGATTAAGACCTATTGACAGACTGTTCACATCAGAAATTAAAAGGAAAATTACAGGTCTCTTAAGAAGTTAAGGCCTCTCATAATGCGATGGCAAGGAATAACTGCACATCTTAACGGAAATTTTTTTTGGCAAAATAAGCACTCCTAAATTATATGGAATGTGTAATTCTTTTGAACTCTCTGAGACTGGGAATCCTATAAAATAGAAGTTTCAGGTTTTTGGAAGTGATTACTAATACAAAAGAAATGTATTAGTAACAACGATAATAAATGTCACTTGTGTTGGAATTTATCCAGGGCTTAGTCCAGGGACTACTTCCTCTCCATCTACGTTCTTTCCCCGGGGGATCTCAAACACGCCCAGACCGAAGATCATGTATGGGCTAGTGAATCCCAAACTCAGTATTTCACCTCTGAGCTCGTACCTCAGATCCGAACTGGTGTTGCTCCCTTGCCAACTCGATATCTCCAATGTCTAATTTATTATGCATCTCAAAGTTAACTTGTCAAAAACGGAATTGCTTATTTTTAGCTTCCCTACACACAAATGCACACATATTAAAATCATTTTTAGAAACTCTGCCCTTGTCTTCCCCATCTCATTAAATAGTATCACCTTCCTCCCAGTTGTCCAGACCAAAACCTAAGAATTTCCCATAATTATTTTCTTTCTTTCATACCTAATCCTTCAGCAAGATCTACTAGCCCTAACTCTACAATGTATAACAAAGAATTCCACTCCTCTTCCTTTCCTCTGCTACTACCTAGTCCAAAGCACTATTACCTTCCCTTGGCTCCTGAGAGGGTCTCCTGCTTCTGTTTTTATATGCTGTACAAGGAAAAGGATTTGGACAGTATTCTGTAAGAATAAGGGATCCGTTGAAGGGGTTCAAATGGGTGTATAAATTTAATAGGCAGTAAAGTGAATTAGCAGAATCAGAGGATCCTACCATGACACAGAACAATTGAAAAGGTGCAAGGAAGAGGTGGGCTATTAGTAATTCAGACAGTGCTAACAAAGCATAACAATTTCACTAAAATAAGAAGACTCCTCCAAACTAAGATAGTCACAGAAATTAAGACATCTCCCTAACTCCCATCCAACCTGTCTATTGATTGGCAGGTCTTGAAAATCTCATTTGAGCACTGTGCATCTATGCATTCACTGATGCAGCCAAATTGTCAATCAACAAACACTTACTGAGCAAGGCTACACCCAAGCACTATGGTCTGTCCTAGTAGTACAGAGTTACAAACAGCAGAGTACTCTCTAGCAGCTCACAAGGAAGACAGAAGTGCAAGTGATTACAATTCGATGTGATAAGTACCATAATAAATGACAAGGACAAGAATCAGGAGTAGAAACATCCAAGAAGACTTCATCGACAAAGGGACCTTTGATTTGGGACATGAAGGTCAAATGGGGGGTTTCCAGGTGGCCAAGGAGGAGAGGAATATTGCAAGCAGAAGGAACATGTGAATAAGTAAAATCAGTGTCTTGTACGATTAGTGATGACTTAAGTGGTCAAAAAAGAAGTGTTTTTTAAAACTTTTTTCTCTTTTTTTTCTCTCTCTCTGTTTTTTTTTTTTTTTTAGTGGTAAGGATACTTTCTGCTTTGGGTTTCAGGGGGTAAAAACAGTTTCTTTTGAGTGCTCTGAAAATTTTTATGCCTCCTGTCTCAGAAGCATTACACTTTAATAGCTCCATAGCCAATCATATATTGCAAATTGATAGTACCCACCACGTGCAAGGCACAGAACGGGGTGTACAAAGATGCATAATATAGCCACTGACCTCAATCAAGTCACAATTTAAATAAGCCATCCCGAATAGCAAGACGAATTAGAAAGAAGCCACTCTTTTCCATAAAAAGCAAAAATATCACCAAGTTTTAGAGAGAACTGTGTACCTTGTTGATTAAAAATGTATAATATGGTCAGTTGGTAAGAAAAAACTGATAGATGTTAGCATTTTTGCCACAGGAAAGAGAGGCAAGCGTTATGCTTTTATAGCCCATCAAGGGACATGATGTCAGTTTTGTAGCTCCAGCCTGCTGCCTGCTGTCTCACACTGCCAGAGAAGATCCCACCTATCCAGATGGGGAGGGCTGGAGAGAGCACCTAGTGAGGGTGAGATCGGGGTGATAGGGCCCTGGGGCCAGCAAACCACCTTTTCCTCAAGCTTTGCATAGGAGAAGCATAAAAGCAGGTCCTCTCGCAAGTCCATGTGGCCTTGGCAAATGAGCTTATCGCTAGTGATCAGCACGGACTAACACAAGACCGCATGTTTACCGGGCTCTTACTATCCTGAGGTGTTATTCTCAGCCGTTGACGGACTTATTTATTCTCATAACAACCCTATAGGGTAAGCACTCATGCTACATTCGCATATAAACATCAGGAAAGTGACAGAGAAGGTAATTGGCCCATAGTTAACCCCCGTGTGTTAGTTTTCTATAGCTGCTATAACAGATTACCACAAGTTTGGAGGGCTTAAAACAATATAAATTTATCGTCTCACAGCTCTGGAGTCCAGAAGTATGAAACCAAGATGTCAGCAGGACCGTGTTCCCTCCAGAGTCTCTATGGAAGTGTCCTGCCTTGCCTCTTTGAGCTGCCGGTGACTGTAGCAATTCCACAGCTGGTGGCTGCACCACCCCAGTCTCTGCCTCCGCTTTCACATGGCCTTCTCCTCCATCTGTGTCTTCTTTTCTAAGGACACTTGTCACTGGATTTCACATCAGGGTGATCTCATCTCAAGATCTTTAACTTAATGACTTTTTTCTAAATAATGTCACATTCGCAGGGCTGCGGTATTAGGACATGGACACATCATTTTGGGGGCCACCATTGAACCCACTAAAACTGCTATTAAAATGTGAGCTGAAATTCAAGATCTGGCAGTCTGGCTTTAGGATATTTGCTCTCCAAACCACTCCGGGACACTGCTTCTCAAAGACCAAGGAAGGGGTGGAAGGTTGGAACGAAGGGAACTTCCGTGAAAGCTCCGCATTGCTTAAGATGCCGTAAATCTTAACTCAGCTCTCACCAGTGGGAAGAGTATCCCAGTAATGACTGATGTTTAATTTCTCGCCAGCCCAAGAGGACAGGGGCTTATAACAAATTAAATTTAATTTTATTGAAAGATAAGATGACGTATCTTTTACCCCATATTGTGGAGCTAAATTCATACTCACAGCTACAGAGGACTGACACATAAGGCTAGGTCATTTTTTCCTCTTTCCCAGGGAAACCAAATAAATGTTTAAAGATCAAAATTCACACTGTGTTTCCCAGGCAGTCCAAGTAGCTACATGATTTTGCCAATTTCAGTGAAAGAACTTCTCTAAGATGATGGAAAAATGGAGTCTTTCAAGCTGGGAAGAATTCCCAATCTCCTGAGGAACATGGAGCCTTAAGTTAATGAACTATAGGACCTCTAGTTTGGGAATTGAGGTGCCTACTTTTCTAGGCACTTTCCTACATGACCCAGGCTTTGGGGCCTCCAGTTCCTCATCAATTAGGTAAGATGGTTAGAATAAATAATTCTAAGGGTTTATAATATGTTTAAACATTTTTACTCAGAAGGATTTTTATGGCCTGCCAACTTCACTAAGCAATAAGATCTTGAAGAGAAAAAAACATTGCATTTGAATATTCACTTGCCCATATAATTATATCATATTCCACTTCATCTTTAGGAATAAACTTCAAGAGAAATTTTCTCTAGAAATTCTTTGCAAACTTGAAACTGATTCTGGTTACATTAGTTTTGTTCTGCATTGAAAGTTCACCAAAGAATTTCCTTGTAAATTAATGGTTTTAATGTCTTCTGAGAAACTTCAACCGTAATCTAGCCCCTCAAGTCACAGAATAACTGGTTACAATTCATAGCAATAAATGGTTTCAGGGATAAGAACTCCTACTTCCAGGAAATCATTGGTGATTCAGTTACAAATGCTAAAGTATTTGCATAAGAAATTACAGAAGATTTCTTGAATTATTTTAATGCATTCAAATCCCTTCATTTTGGGGGCACCCAGGTGGCTCAGTCTGTTGAGTGTCTGACTTGAGGTCAGGTCATGATCTCATGTGTTCCATCCCCGCATTGGGTTCTGTGCTGTCAGCACAGAGCCCGCTTGGGATTCTCTCTCTCCTCTCCCTCTCTCTGCCCCTCCACCACTCACGTTCTGTCTCTCAAAAATGAATAAACATTAAAAACAAACCAAATCCCTTCATTTTTGCCCGTCATTTATACATATTTTGAAGATAGAATACACTTTGAATGGACCAGTATGTGTATCAACTTCTCCTATGTGCATCTATAAATAGTAACTTTACTGAAGCCAGGTCACTGGTTTTAGAAAACTGTTCCTATTCCTTCCCGGCACTTACTGGAAAGAAATGTTTAGTGAAATGATCATGTTTCACTCTACACCCACCACCTCATTGTAGGCACTCCTAATATATGGATTCAGTAAAAGTGGTCATTGAGCAGACGACACAAAAAACATTTAATCTGCAGGTAACATATTGAAACTAAAACTCCCCCTTCCCCATTTTCTCTTGACTCATTCAGAACTTCAAAACTCAGCCTGTGAGAAATAAGAAAGAATAGATCTGCAAGAACAGGAACTGTTTGGATCCTAGGAATCCTGTTTGAACAAGTGCCTTCTTAAACTAACGTGAAGAGCTTCACCAGCTCAGACTGCAGAGCTCAAGGTTCCCAGCAATAAACAAAATTAACTGGAAAAATAATTTTTTATTTCCTAGGAACCAATTTCCCTATTTATCTCTCAGGCAACATTATAACTTCACCGCCATCTTTTTTATTTGTTTTTCCCCTGTCCCACCTTGATCATTCAGTGAACCTTCTTCACATTGACTTCCTGTAAACCCCTCCCCATTTCCACCACTGACCACCCCCTCCAGAGGAAAGAGGTGAACTTTTTAACTCTCTGTTTGCTTCCTTACCAGTTGTACTGTCTAGATATCATGGGGGAATGTTACATTTATAATCCATGGATTGCATCCATAGTAAACCTCTTGACTATATTACTGTGTGTATAATTTCCTTTTCCATATTCCTTAGAATATAAATCCCTTGGGGTGACATTTCCCTGTTTATGTCTAAAGCCAACCTCACCAGAATAGGGAATGAGAAATTATGTCATAATTCATAGCTTGGTATAGCTACACTTGTGAAATATAATTCTCTGTCTTTGAGAACTTAAAAATCTCCTCTGGGGTGGAAATAAGAACCTGGGGTGGGTTGGGTTAGAGAAGGCTTTATACAGAAAATAGGTCTGGAGTGACATCTGGAAGAATAAAGGAGACTCAGATCTGGTCTGCAGAGGTCTGTGTCTTCAACGGGTACTGGGCACTAGTGAAATTTATAGGAACAGCATGGAGTTGTTACCCAATCCTAATTTTAATCTAGCCTCTGCCACTCTGCACTTATCAACTTGTCATAAAACTTTGCGCCTCTGTTTGTGCACCTGTCAAGTGGAGATGACAATATCAAACACCATCATTCTAAAAATCCAGGTCATTGCTGTTCCGTCCTGGTATTACTCCGTCTTTCTGTGACTCTTGATATTTTGTTAGACCATAACTCCTGTTTGGAATAGTCTTTCCTCTTGGCTTCTGAGATACCACTGAGTTCTTGATTTCTTCTTGGTGCTAAGGTGGCATCTTCTCCACCTTTAAAGATCAAGGTTCCCAAAATTCTCTCTTTCACTCACTTTTTTGGTTCCCAGAGTAATCTTACCCCCGTGGATTTAAATAACATCTCTATAGTTATGGTTCCCAGATCCTGGGCTCTGACTTACTCCTGTCTCCTCCATTCCATGTTTTTTTTTTTCCAATTTTATTGAGAAGTAATTGACATACATCACTGTTTAAGTTTAAGGCATACAGTTTGATGGTTTAATTTGCATATGTTGTTAAGTGATTATCACAGTAGATTCAGCTAACATCCATCTCACATAGATACACTAAAAGAAAAAAGGGAAAAAAATTTCCTTGTAATGAGAACTCTTAGGATTACTCTCTTAACAACTTTTCTGTATATCCTACAGCAGTGTTAGCTTAGTTGTCATGTACTTTACATCCCTGGTGCTTATTTACCTTCTAACTGGAAGTGTACACCTTTTGACCATCTTCCCCCAGTCCCCCTCCCCCACCCTCTCTATGCCTCTGTTAACCACAAGTCTGATCTCTTTTTCTATGAGTTTGTTTTATTTTTTCAGATTCCACATATAAGTGAGATCATACAGTATTTGTTTTTCTCTTGTATGATTTATTTCACTTAGCGTAATGCCTTCAAGTCTATCCATGTGTCACAAATGGTAGAATTGTCTCATTTCATTGCTGAGTAATATTTCATTGTATATATATATACACCCCATCTCTTTATCCCTTCATCCATCAATGGACACTTAAGTTGTTTCCATTGTCTTGGCTATTGTGAATAATGCTGCTATGAACATGGGGTGCAGGTAATTTTCTAGTTAGGGTTTTTGTTCCTTTGAATATATTCTCAGAAGTGGAATTGCTGGGTCCTATGGTAGTTCTATTTCTAATTTCTCAGGACCTTCAATATGTTTTCCATATCGGCTGTTCTACCAAGTTTACCATACGACCGCACCAACAGTGCACGAGGGTTCCCTCTTCTCCACGTCCATGGCAGTGTTTCTTATCTCTTCCCCTTTGGGTGATGGCCATCCAATAGCCATGAGATGATGTCTCATTGTGGTTTCACTTTGCATTTCCCTAATGACTAGTAATATTGAGCATCTTTCATGTCCTTGTTGGTTCTTTCATATTTTTTTTTCTTTAGAGAAATAAATATTCATTCAGGTCCTTTGCTCATTTTTTTTAAATTGGATTATTGGTTTTTTTTTTGTTTGTTTGTTTGCCTTGAGGTGTAGGAGTTCTTTATATATGTTAGATGTTAACAACCTATTAGGTAGATGGTTTGCAAATATTTTTTCCCATTCCATAGATTTTCTTTTCACTTTGTTGATGGCTTCTTTTGCTGTGCAGGAGCTTTTTAGTTGATGTAGGACATTTGTTTGTTATTTATTTATTTATGCTTTAGATGTCATATCTAAAAGATTATCACCAAGATCCATGTCAAGCAACTTTGTTTCTGTTTTCTTTAGGAGTTTCGTGGTTTCAGGTCTTAATTTAAGTCTTCAACCATTGTGAGTTAATATTGTGAGTGGTATAGATATGAAACTATTTTCATTCTTTTACATGTGAGTATCCAATTGTCCCAGCACCAGTTATGGAAGAGACTGTCTTTCTTTTTGAGTATTCTTGGATCCCTTTTTCAAATATTAATTGACTGTATATGCTTGGGTTATTTCTGGCCTTTTTCATTCTGCTTCCATTGGTCTATATGTCTTTTTTTTTATGCCAGTAACATACTATTTTGATGACTATAGCTTTGTAGTATAGCTTTAAAATTAGCAAGTGTGATGCCTCCTGTTTTTTCTTCTTTCTCAGCATTTCTATTTGAAGGCTTATGGTTTTATAGAAATTTTAGGAGTGTTTTTTTTTTTTTTACTTCTATAAAAAATGTCATTGGAATCTTCATAGGAATTGAATCTATAATGGCTTCTGGTAGTAATGACAGTTTAGCAATATTAATTCTTCTAATACATGAACAAAAGTTTACCTTTCCATTTATTTGTGTCTGCCTCAGTTTCGTAGACAACTTGTAGTTTTCAGAGTAGAGATCTTTCACTTCCTTAGTTACTATTCCTAAATATATAATTTTTTTGATGCCATCATTAATGGAATCAGTTTTTTTTACTTTTTCAGAAAATTAGTGTATACCAGTGCTACTGATTTTTGTATGTTAATTTTGTATCCTGCTACTTTAGTGAATTCGTAGGTTAGATCATACAGTTTTTTGTTTGAGTCTTTGGGATTATCTATACATAAAATTACTGTCATCTGCAAATAAAGGCAATTTTACCTTTTCCTTTTCAATTCTGATACCTTTTATTTCTTTTCTTGCTAGATTGCTCTAGTTAGGACTTCTATAGGAGTGATAAGAGTGGGCACTCTTGTCTTGTTCTTGATGTCCAAGGCCCCCACCATAAATCTCATTGTTAGCATAAACTATCCAGCATGGCCCAAGGCCTCAGTTAAACAAAGACACTCTCAATGGCCAAGATATTCCAATGGCTTAGAGGTTGTATTTCAGAAGGTGAAGTAGGGCTAAACTTTTCTTTGGAATATGCAGGGTTTGAACAAGTCAGATCTGCTGAGTTAATCCTTTATTGAACACTACTCCAGGCAAAAAACTTACCAATTATAATAAATTCCTGTCTTCAGCACACATATCCAATTGGTAACTAAGTTCTGCTTATTCTTACCTCTATATATCCATATATCCATACAGTCATCATCATCCCCAGCTTCCTTCCCCCGCCTCCGAATTAATCTATTACCAAAACGTATCCTTCCCCCGCTCCGAATTCATCTATTACCAAAACTAATTCAATCTTTTTTTTTCTTTCCCACTTCTACTGCCTCAGTTTTGAACTTCATCATGTTTTATATGGCCTCTGCCATGCATCCTGCTAATCTTCTTCATATTGCTTTTAGAATAATTTTTATAAAATAGAAATTTGGCTACATCATTCTGCTATTTAAAATCTATGAAGTATTTCTATTTTATTCTCTATTTTTTCCTTAGCATAGCCCTGAATAATATGGCTGCCAATTACCTCTCCAGCCTCATTACCCATTGTGTTCCCAAACCACAAAATGCTTTCTTTGTCACCATGACTTTGCATATTCTGTTTCCTGTATCTGAATTTTGTTGCTCCTTCCACAATCCACTTAACATCTAGGCAACAATTTTCCAAGCTAAATTCCACTCATGTATATGAATCAACTCAGGTTCCAGTTGTCGTAGGTGACTTACCTGCCTTTAAAGTTAGGTCAGGTACCCCTTCTCTGTACTTTGAAACATTCTGTGCATGCCTCCGTCATTTCATATTTTACCTTATTCAACTCATCTCTGTACTTCTCCATCTCCCACACTGGACCTGAGAGACCCTCAGTGGGCACAGTTGTGTTCCATGTAGGAATCCCCCAAAACCCAATGGATCGTAGTCACAGCGCCTGAAAGAAATGCATTGCTGAAGACTTGGCAGAACCCAAATCTGTCACAGTAACAAACTTACTCTTAACAAAGGATGGCAGGTATGTTTCCAGACAACAATGCCAATAGCAAAAACACATTTGCCAACCTTTTAACCTTTGTAAATATACCATATTTTGAACAATTTTTAATTTGGGAATATTTACGTCATTTTTAATTTTACACAAATGAAAATTGAATATGCACATCATATCATTTCAAATATACAAATTTAGGGGTGCGTGGGTGGCTCAGTCAGTTAAGCATCTGACTTTGGCTCAGGTCACGATCTCGGGGTTTGTGAGTTTGAACCCTTATCCAGCTCTGTGCTGACAGCTCAGAGCCTAGAGCCTGCTTTGGATTCTGTCTCCCTCTCTCTGCCCCTCCCCTGCTCACACTCTGTCTCTCTCTTTCTGAAAAGTAAATAAACATTAAAAATTTACAAAATTTAAATTCACAATAAACGCAATGTCCGGTACCTTATTAATAGTAATATTTAAAGTTTATTTCCTTCCCAACCAATCCTCCTTCTATCTATCATTATTTTGGTTCACTTGCTTAATCATTTTCTTACTCATCACTGTAGTCATCACGTGTTATTTTCTGAGATCTCAAGAAATGAAATATATATCTTTTCTCTCCTCTGTTCCAAATATTATAATTTTTCAAAAAATATAGGTGCAGAAGTACCAACAAAAACACTCTATATTTCATATTTATAATATATATGCTATTTGTCTCTCATTTATTCTGTATGGTTTAGTCTAGAATAGTCATCAGAGACCATGCTTCTAAATTCCATAATGAGCCCGACATATCTGATACCAGATAGAACACAAAATATAATTTCAGTTAGTGAGATCACATGATTAATTAACCTAATCCAGATAAAGCCATATCTAAAAAGTGCATTTAAAGAGATTTTGGATTCCTGCTACTATTGCATTATTTTTATTGGTTGTTGGGTCTAGAGCTGTTGCAATGTATTGTAGAGATGTAGCAATTTAAAAAGTAATAACAAACTTTTATCATCAAGACCCCTAAAATGTATAGATCTCTTCAGTCTAAGCATGAAATTTTTCATTTGCGTTATAGCCTCTTAAAAAAAAACCCAAGGGATTCTGTTTTAACTTTATTGCCCTCTGGCAGAACAACAGGATAAAAATTGGAACAAAGAAAAGGGTTATTTTTTTTACTTTTCTAGCATATAGATTAGTATTAATTACCATGTAATGAGCTGAAAATTCCTGCCAGAAAGCTGAGGCTTGTGGTTCCATTAATGAGTATTTTCTTTCCACTGGGTGAAGTAAAAATTTTAAAGTGTTAGGGATTTGCACTTGGAAAACATCTCTAAGCTATTTATACAAGCAAGTCAATAAGAAAAGCACATTTTCCATTTATAGCCTTTGTAGTACATTCATGGATCTGACGTTTTTGGCAACGTGTTGCTTTCAGTGGTAGTTCAGAGTTGTGGCCTTGGGCAGACTTCGATGTAGCAGGAGTGAGACCAGCATTCTATCCACCATCCAGCCTTGGACTGGCTGCGGCGGCCAAATCTACGTTAAGAGTTCCCACTTACTTTCCAAACTGGGAGAAACCACTGAAGTGTGCTCCCTTACTCTGACCTCCAAAATGGATTCAACCTACAACAGGCACCCCAACCGTTGAGAGACACTAGTAGCAAGATGCCACCGAGACACAGGTTTGGGTTTGTCCCAATTAAAATGTTTTTGGGCAGTTGGCCACCACCGCCATCTCTAAGAATATTTTTGAGGAAGAGGAGTCTACACATAAATAGACATCATCAAAATTGAACCACTCTGGTGGCCATGAAATGCACCTCAACCAGTTCTTCTGTGAGAAGTGGGATGCAAACGCCTAGTTTCTGACCTCACCACTGCACTGATTGATCCAAGCCAAATACTGCCCTAAGCCTGTGAGGGATACTAGGGCAGGCCCCCTGCCTTGAGAGAAGCAGCTTTGGTCTGACCAAAATCCTCTGTAGAGCTGCCCTGCAGAGTCTCACTCTGCTACCTCTCACTCCTGCTCCTTCCCTCTCTCTTTCCAGGGGCTTCCTCCCTTTGTTTTCTTCACCGACCTTGACTTTTACCATGATAAATCTCTCACATGCCCAATCCTGTCCACTTTAATGAGGACTCAGATTCATGCAGCTGTTGTCTTGGTTGAGATGATTATATATATATATATATATATATATATATATATATTATCTTGATATTTTTTTAGGAAAACCCAAAGAGCACTGTCTCAATGATCATCAAATTAATTTTCCTCAAGTCCAGAGGTAGAAAACCCAGTACTGGTATAACCAAGGAGTCACCTATCCTTTTGCTCCAGCATCCTAATTCTGGCTTTCATCCTCAAGGCCACCACACCGTACAAAATGGCTGCTAGAGCTCCAGTCGTCCTAGCTGCTCCAGGCAGCAGGAAAAAGTAATGGCAGACAGACCAACACAGTATATTCTTCTAATGATCTAGCTCCCTCTAAGAGCCTTCTTAGAAGTTCCACACAACTTTCCTTTTTGGTTTCATTGTCTTCAGCATAATCACGTAAATCACATAAACATAACAGCAAGGAGGGCTACTAAAATTGCCATGAACATTGACATCCAGATTAGCATTGGGTGTTCTATTACTAAAGACAAATGAAAGAATGGATATTTGTGGCAACTCTCAGTCTCCTGCACCCTACTTTTCTCTCCATTTCATGGAGACAGGGAAAAACGTGATGTCTGGATTTCTGAGAGAAAGGGTCCGACCATGTGCTTTATCCATCTTTGTCCAGGGCTGTAGGAGAATGAACCTATGCTCACTTCCTTCTTGACTTCTTCAAGGGCCTAGGCTCAGGATGTCAGGACACAAATGAAAGTCTTTAATCATCCTGACTAGACCCAAGTACACATTCTACATGTGTTCAAAATTGCAGTATAGCGGTTAAAAACAAATGGACTTGGATGTCAGGAAGAATTAAAACCAAATCCCAGCTCCTTTGTTCACTAACGGTGTGAACTGATGGCCAAGCAATTAAACTTTCTGCCAGTAAATGTTCAAGAAATGTTAGCTGTTGGTATGGTATTTTTACATGAGGTAAGGACTGAATGCTTAAACAATAGGCAGGGCATAAAAAACTACCTAAAATCTCTTGGTTTTTAACTTAACTCATCCTAAACTCTGTGCCTTGGAACACCAAACTTGTTTAAAAAAAAAAAATTTTAAGGGGCACCTGGGTGGCTCAGTCGGTTAGGCTGCCGACTTCGGCTCAGGTCATGATCTTGCGGTCCATGAGTTCAAGCCCCGCATCGAGCTCTGTGCTGACAGCTCAGAGCCCGGAGCCTGTTTCAGATTCTGTGTCTCCCTCTCTCTCTCTGACCCTCCCCCGTACATGCTCTATCTCTCTCTGTCTCAAAAATAAATAAACGTTAAAAAAAAATTAAAAAAAATTTTTTTAAGTTACAAGTACCTTTCCTGACACCTCTATTTTAAATATTTCCAGTCGTTTTTCTCTTTTTTCTCTACCACTCTCTCTTTCTCCATCTCTCTCTCTCTGTCTCTCTTTGCGTGTGTGTTTTTTTGTTTCTATGAGCATTTTTTTCCCTGTCTTTTGCTTTTCTTCCTTTTATGGGTTCCCTGGTTTCTAGGATGCTTACCAGATCCTCTTTCCAAGCTCCACTAACACTGCCATACATCCTTGGGTTCCAACTGGCACCTGACATCTGGTGCCATAGTGTGATAGCCCAGACTCGCACAGCCCCCATGCCTTCCTGCAGTCTATGAGCAAGTGGTAGCTGGTAACCACCTATTTCCTGCATATGTTTAATCATTTCAGCACTCTGAGACCAGGATACATATTTTCAGCTAATTAATTCAGATATCGTAAACAGTGAATAACGAATTTGAACTTAAGTCTAGATGAGTTAATGAAGAGATTGGAGAATCCCTGTCTAAGCAGCAAAAGCTTCTTGCAAAATCACCCAGGATGATCTTAATAATCTCTAGGCTTGTAGATGGAGTGTTCACTACACTGTATGCCGTAAGGCAGTATGATCACTCAAAATACTTCATTTGTTTGGATATCTATGGCTAAAATGATCTTTTAATTTCTTGTCTATAAATAACATATTCTATCTTTCTCTACTGATAAACCCTGCTGACAATCACTTGCTCACTCATCACTTTATCAATTTAAAAGATTTTTTTAGTTTTTTTCTCTCCTAAAGAAATTATATTGGACATAAATAACACAGGATCCTAGCTTTTGCCTACCTACAAGGTTGAAATGATTTCTCATCCAAAGATAGCTCTCTAGGATCCTGTACTTCTTATCTTTGTGGCCTATGAGAATTGCTTGACTTTGCCATCTTATTCGTCAAGTAGAGTTAATGATTTCTACCTGCTAAGATTGTTGTAAGGATCAGAGACAATGAATTTGAAACACTAAGCCCAGGGTCTCCTATTTAAGGGACACTCAATAAAAGGGGGCAATAGTGGTGATGATGGTGGTAATGAAGATTATAAGGAGATTGTGGAAATGAAGGAGATGAAGGGAATGGAGAAGAATGTATTAATTTTCTATTGCTGTAATAACAAATTGCCACAGACTTGGTGGCCAGAAGTTTGTGGGCTTGGTTGGTTTGCTTGCTTCATGTCTCATGAGGTGAAAGATGTCAGCAGGGCTGTGTTCTTTTGCGAGGCCTTAGGGGAGAATCTGTTTCCTTGCCTTTACAAGCTTCTGGAGACTACCTGCATGCCTTGGCTCTTGGCTGTCTCCCTTCATCTTCAAAGACAGAAATGGTGCCCTTCTGGGGGGGCTTCAAATATCTCCTTCCTCTTCTTCTATCTCATCTCTCTGACTTACTATTCTCCCCTCCTCTGACAGTTTTATAGGCCCATGTGATAATATTGGGCGCATCCAATAAGCTCTGTATCTTAAGGTCTATAACTTTAATTCCATCTGCAAAGATCCTTTTGCCATGTGAGGTAACATAATCACAAATTCTAGGGATTAGAGTATGGACATCTTCAGGTGGCCATTGTTCCATGTACATGGAGGGAAAGTGTAATGCTGATCGGTATAGGAATAATTGGTAAATTTAGACACTAGCTTCTAAAGAATAGAGGCTTTTTCAGTATTTATAAGGAGATAAAAGCTTACATGATAAAGTCAACTTGGTGTAGTGTAAAGAGCACTGACCTTGGTTCCATCTCTACAGTCCTGTCTCAATCATTAAGCAGTTTTAGATTTCTGGTCGCTTATTTATCAAATAAGAAAGTCAGTTTAATGATATAAACTTTGTTTCCAATTACAAAATACTATCATTCAGTTAGAATAAATTTAATACCCAAGCAAGAATCTCCTGAATCTTGCCATGAATTACATGACAGTATCTCATCAAAACTAAAGAGGAATGTAGGATTGCATCTTGTGATTCGTAGCTCATATGGAGAATTGTGATAAGGAAGAAGCCAAGCGTTATTTTTTTAAGGGATCAGAATCTCATTGAAAGGCGAGCATGTGTTGTCAGTTTCTTAGCATCAAATTCTCCTGCTGTGATCCATCCTCCCTTTGAAAGAGCAGGAAAGACAACCAAAGCATGGTACATAGCTAAGCTTGAGCAGACAAGAGCCATTATATACACAAATCTATTACTTCTGCGCAGGAATGCATCAACATCTGTAAAAATATAAATGCAATTTCCTCTTAGGCAATTCCTGAACATAAAAAATGTCTGGTCTCTCACCGGTGAGACCGAGATGCCGGCAAGTCCCACGCTCTGTCCTCTCAGCCTCCCTCTGCTATCGAGGGAGGCAGCATCCAGGGCCCCAACTATCTTTGTTGCCTCTGACCAGGTAGCCGCTAACAGAATTGTCCAGATGAAAGACGATCATGACAAGACGTTTCAGAGGAGTGAAGAAATCTTATTCTTATGTGTTGGAGAAACTGGAGACACTGTACAGTTTGCAGAATATATTCAGAAAAATGTGCAACTTTATAAGATGTAAAATGGTTATGAACTGTCTCCCACAGCAGCAGCTAATTTCACATGGTGAAACCCGGCTGACTATCTTCAGAGTCGTATCCCGAATCATGTCAACCTCCTCCTGGTTGACTATAATGAGCATGAGGATCCAGCACCCTACTACATGGCCTACCTGGCAGCTTTGGCCAAGGCCTCTTCTGCAGCCCGTGGCTTCCTGACTCACAGCAGACTGGACCGATCCTACACACCAACTGTCTCTCGTGAGAGGGCATGTAACATCTTAGGAAATGTCTAGAGGAGCTCCCGAAATGCTTCATTCTGATTGTGAATCTGAATCCTGAATCCAACACCTTCAGTGTTTGAATCATTGACAAAAACAGCATTCGTGACCTGGACAAGTTTTCCTTCCCTAAACAGGGCTCTTAACCTCATGCCCTCCTTCTCACTTGCCAGGGAACTTTTTTAAATGCCATCCTTTATCTTTTTCTACTCTTTTGATGCTCATTCTTGATAGATGGTTAATTCACAATAAAGCTGAATCTGAATGAACTGAAAAAAAAGAAAAATGTCCTGTATGGGGGATGGGTATTTAGACTTTGTCCATTCAATAATTTGCCATTTTTCTTCTGGTAGCTTTTCCAAAATTAATGTTTACTGTAGGTAGAATTTTGAATAGGGGTTTACAATAATAAGTGCAGCACAAATATGTTGGTTTATTAATAACAGTACAACTTCTATTTTTCAATCAGCTAAATGATTCTGAGTGGTGGTTTTAAAATAAGAATATTTAGCATCAACTAACTCGGAGTGACTTCTTCCCATTTATGTGCCCTTTGTTATCATGAGAATTTGACCCATCTTGAAAATTGCCAGGCAATAGGAAATAGTCTCATTGATCATCTTAATTAGACCTTTATTCAAGACCTCACCATCATTCACTGATCATCTTATTTATACTCTGCACTGGGCTAAGCGCTGGAAATACAAAGATGACTAGTACAGAGATTTTCATTTCAAGAATCCCAAAGACAAGTAAAAATAAGTAAGTAATGTAAGAGGTAGCTGCCATCGTAATAACATCTACACAATGCAGAGATAGTTCATGAGGAGAGTCAAGGAAATATAAGGGTGTGAGGAAAGCTTCAAAGAAGTAGTTGTATATAAGCAGGTTTTTATTTTGCCAGGTACACAGAATAGAAAAGAGTCTTTCACACAAAATTAACAATAAGCACACACAGGACAGAAAGAACATGCATGTGTTTGAAACTTCACTCTTTTTGAAATACCAATGTACATTCATTTATTTCTTTCCTTTTTTTTTTTTTTTTGACATTCACAAGAAGTCATGGTCCAGTATAGGCAAATTGCTAGAATTACAAGTTACTTCTACTGATGATAATCCCAAAAAGAGAAAACCAAAGTTTGAAAAATGATAAATACTATGGTAGAGGAGTGGAGATTTTACATTAAAACCTTAGGATATATAAAAGAAAATAAGAAAAAATCTTGCATATATGTCCAATGCCTTATATGGAGTTAGGAAGAAGCTGTGTAAAGCAAGCCGACAGAGGCAAAGACAGGAGATTAGAAGTGGTTTAAGGAATGAAAGATGGGTGATGGGGAGAGATATACGAACATTCCAGAATCATAAAATCTGAAAACTATGTAGATAATAAATAGATCATAAAATCTGAATACATTTAGACAGAGGACTAGACTCAGGAAAAAAGAATGTCTCAATATGCATATTATTTGCAAAAGAAAAACTGATAAGCATCTCATTAGAGCTGCTAAAGAAAGATTTTTTTTTAATTTTTTAAAAACATTTATTTATTTTTGAGAGGCAGAGCACAAGTGGGAGAAGGACAGAGAGAGGGAGACACAGAATCCAAAACAGGCTCCAGGTTCTGAACTGTCAGCACAGAGCCGGATGCGGGGTTCAAACCCACAAACCTGAGATCTTGACCTGAGCCAAAGTCAGATGCTTAACTGACTGAGCCACCCAGATGCCCCAAGAAAGATTTTTTTAAATCTCTAATCAATAAAAGATGATAAGTGGAACAATTCTCATCATTAATAATTTAAGTTTTATCATTACTACTACTTTTATTTAGCCTTTTGTCTCTATAGCAGCAAACGTGTTAGAAAGGAAAGCTTATATACTACTTTTAAAATTTATTTTTCTTTTGATTTTTATTTTAGAGAGAGAGAGCATGAATGGAGGAGAGGGGCAGAGAGAGAGAGAGAGAGATGAGAAAGAGAGAGCGAGAGAGAGAGAGAATCCTAGGCAGGCTCCACACTGAGTGTGGAGCCGGACGTGGGGCTTGATCCCACTACCCTGGGATCACAACTTAAGCCAAAATCAAAAGTCAGATGCTCAACTGAGGTACCTCCCAGGTGCCCTGATATACTATTTTTATTTATTTTATTTTATTTTTTGTGAAGGATGCTGCAAGTTGGTTCTTTGCTTAAATGAATACAAAAACCTACCTTGGAGCAGATTTTCTTTGTTTTTTTCTCCAACTCTGGAGTGGTCACCTCTTGGCCATGATGATTTGAATAGAGTGTATCAGGATCATTTTTGGCTTAGTGGAGACCACCTCTTCCTTTGAATTTACAACTTGATAATGCGGGAGGGGAATGGGAAAATCTTAATAACACCAAAAGAACATTCCAGAAGAAAAAAACTAAGACCTGGAACACCTATTCTTTGGGGCTTCCATATTACTAGACCTTCCCTCACAGTGGGTTCTCATGGTCTTAACTAAGGTTTGCTGGTAAGAAAGGACATCAAGACCTCCAATGTGAAATTCACCAATAGGGTTGGAAAAATACAGCTCAACCTATGTACCTAAAGTTTGGAGAAGAGCTAGTTTTGCCACAGCCTTGGACAAAAGCCCTCTGATATAACAGCCCACTTTGGGAGCAATGATTATATATGAGAGTGTATTTTTTTAAAAAAGCTCTAAAGTTAGGAGCTCACGGATTGAGCCCCACTGCAGCCATGCATGTGAGTAGCCCGGTAAGGTCAGCCCCAGTGAGCGGGACTCATCAAACCAGGTAAGACCAAATTTTCACCAGCCTTAACTCAAGAAATCTAACCAAATCAGAAGTTTGGGTGTGTTTTTTTAGGATTGTCATGTAATGGGGAAGTGAAGTAAGATCAGGCAGAGAGGGGAAGTGAAATGTGATACAATCTCAACAAAGGCTGGCCCAAATCCACACAGAGCTCTGGAGCTGTGGCTGTTGCCCCATGGAGTCAAAGAGACTGGACCTTCACTGGATTTGGGCTCCTTGAGGAAGAGGGCAAGGAGAACTAGGAACAGGGCAAAGAATTGGAGGAAGCCCTCGGGGGATGTGCCTCTCATTGGCCTGGGGCCATCCCACAGAATGACTTAGGTGACAGTCAGCCTCCCATGTCCCCAGAGCTGGAAGAATGAAGCCACCAAAAACAGCTACAAAGACCTGCACCTCATGAGCAGATTACCCAGTCCTCTCTTATCTGCGATACATCAGGAGATAAAATCAATAAATGGGGGCACCTGGGTGGCTCAGTTCGTTAAGCAGCCGACTTTGGCTCAAGTCATGATCTCACAGTCTGAGTTCTAGCCCCGCATCAGGCTCTGTGCTGACAGCACAGAGCCTGGAGCCTGCTTCGGATTCTGTGTCTCCCTCTCTCTCTCTGCCCCTCCCCTGCTTACGCTCCCTCTCAAAATAAGTGAATAAACTTTTTTTTAAAAAAATCAATAAATGGTATAAGCAGGATAGACACATTTTCTTATTTTATTTCTGACAAATATGTGGGAGTTAGACTATATAAAAAGTAGTGTTCTAGGAGATTACCCACTGATTAGTTGTCCATAGTTCTCATAAGGACTAAAAGTCTAAAGAACTTTCTGTAATTTTAAATGATACCTCTGCAGTCATGAAACATTAACTATAAACCACGATTTATTTTCAGTTCTATGTTATGATTCCTTCTTCTATTCACTGGTCCTATGCCTCCTCTCCACTACCTCTTTTCTTTTTATTCCACGCAAGGCAGCTGCATTTTGCCCCTCCTCTATCTCAGCCCTATCATACGTTTAGGGCGAAAGCGGGCTTGCAATGAAATTTTTCAAATCATTACCCATTTCACCCGCTCTGGTGGCTTCTAGTGCTCTGTCCTTCTTTTTGAAAAAGCTAACAGGTCCGAGCCCTGCACAACGATCGTCTCAAGCGTCAAGCAGAGATTTACACTAAGCCATGTGGTACTGCCATACAACAAAGCAGGTAGACGTGTGGACGTGCCAGTGAGTGGAAGGGATGTCATATGGGGAGCTCTGATCGGAACTCAATGCCTTGAAGCCCATGGTAAAGTCCTTCCTGGAGTGCCCTTGTCACTAGACCAAGTAACTTACAGCAAAAATGACTGAGATGATAGAGATTTGAGTAAATCAGCATTGGAAAGTAAGGCTGGGTAAATAAGCATTAGAACCTTATAGCTAAATAGCTCCTTGCATTCCCTTACACTGGAAACCAAGGAACAAATGTATATTCTGTTATATTTCTTAGCATCTATACTCCTCAGAAGCTGCCTTGCTTCTCATAGCATAGTAATAGCTTCCTGCTCAGCTATGAAAACAAATCTCCAATTCAAAACTAAGAACACACTCACTTCATATCCAACTTTTAAACATAAAGCATAATTTTATTCAAGCTTACTTTTATAAACAAAAATATACACAGAAAAGCATTTTGAACTAAATTAATTTATAATGTAAACTCTACAGTATATTAAGCACATTTAATCAACTGAGTTGAATTCATTCTAGGAGGAAATGAGACAGTACCTAGCTTTGATAGTCAACATATGTCAGGATATTTTTATGATAGTATTTTCATGAAGCCCAGGTATGAATTACTAATCTATTTGCCTTGGAGGGAAATGGATGAATAGTTGAGAATGTTATACGAGTTGACAGGGCTCTGGTCTAAGCATACTTATCATATAAAGAACAAGATGGAAATAATTCTACATTGGAAGATCTGCTTTGTGTTAGGTAGTTACACGAATTCCTTCTATGCTTTATGTATCAGTCCTTAATTACCGTGCTGGATTCCTGGCAACCTTGCTATTTTGTCTTTTTTTATATTATCTAAAACAAGAATTATATGGTAAACTTTTTCATTTTTTAGCATACTACATCAGTGTAATTTAACAACGTTAATCCGACAAGTCCTATTTTTCCTACAATGTTCTATCTTTTTACTGATATCTTTCTTTTCACTAATCAAGAATCTTTTCAAGTTTAAAATCCATCTTTTTAAGAGTTAACCAGTTAATGCCATGTTAGTAACACACACACACACACACACACACACACTTCTTTAGGTATTTTTACCCAGAATATTTCATTTCTCTAATTGGATCAATGCTCAGTAACATAAAATCTCTCTACTAACCATGAAAAAGAAGAAACAGATTTAAGAACATTATATCAATTTCAACTAAGTAAAGATATTGATTTCACAGTGTGGTGCCCAACACATAACTTTATTTAGTTATAAGATGAGTATCAAATGGGTAAAATGAATAGTCTCCTTTGAGGGGAAAACTCATAATCTCTCTAAAATTATTTTTTTGGTTTAAAGGATTACAGGAAATGACAGCTTCAAAGAGAAGAATAACCTAATAAAATCAGTGTTGCCCTTTGACCGAGGCAAGAAGGGCAAGAGTGTTTCAGAGGGCTCAGATTATCACAAACCCAGGCACAAAATAAATTTATTAAAGGTCACATGCTCACCACTGTCACTCACAAGCCAACACTCAGAGCAACCCATAACCAGTGCTGTTCAGATGTTTAACAACTAACTCAAGGGGATAGCGGGAACCTGGTTCGCATCATGTGCTGATTTCCAAGGTGTAAGTACTCCCACCAGTGACAAGTTTCAGACTCCCAAAGTGATGGCACTGACCACAGAATTGGGAAAGGTGCCATGAATGGACTTTCTCACGCCCATACCAGCTGGTTCCAGCACACCACTGACTGCAGCTCTGACCATCCCCTCCTGTGACTAATGCAGCCAGGCTATCTCCATATCGCTTGTCTTCTGTCTACAAAATAAAAGATGGCTGTGTCCAATGCCATGAAGTTTTCTGTATTTGGTTTCTGAATGGTGCTAGAGACAGACCTTACTTGGGGTGTGGGCAAGATTTAAGAGGTAGAAACCTTAACTTGAGAATAAAATTAAAATAAATATAAAAATAAAAAATAAGATAAAATAAAAATAAAAGTTAGAAACATTTAGACGAAGGAAAGGACAAATTAATTAGCTTGTCAAATCCTTCCTCTCTGATAGCTTGAATGCAATAAACTCTTGCATAAGAAAATGTCATAATTTTAGCAAAAATAGCATAAATTAATACTTTTACAATGTTCTAGTAAAAAAGAAAATATATGGGGTGCCTGGGTGGCTCAGTCGGTTGAGCTTCCAGCTTTGGCTCGGGTCATGATCTTGCGGTTTGTGAGTTCGAGCCCTGCGTCAGGCTCTGTGCTGACAGCTCAGAGCCTGGAGCTGTTTCGGATTCTGTGTCTCCCTCTCTTTCTGCCTCTCCCGTGCTCACACTTTGTCTCTCTTTCTCAAAAATAAACGTTAAAAATTTTTTTAAATAAATAAAAAAGAACAATGTAATGATTTCGCTCAGAGAAAAAAATAAATCTTGTGCATTGAATTTATAAGAATTTATAAATTCTATATGTTTTCTTGTGATCACTCATCCAAGTCAACAGACCATTTAAGTAAGCAAGCACAAGTATAAATCAGTCATCTTTGATGTTTTGCCAATTTTCAGTTATATTAATAATGTAACTTCACACATACATTTGATTTGTTATATTAAGTCCTATTTGCCAACATAGAAAGCTAGCATATATTTTACTTAACAGGTTAATAGTTGATTTATAACTTTAAATATTTGGACATTACTAATTAATTGGCTGTTACTTAGAAAATTGCTTTTCAATACTATCACATCCAATATTATATTTGCTATGCAAAAGGACCATAAGTTAATCCTTTTGGGATGAAATTTTTTTAATTTGTCAAGTATTGTGGAAATATGGATTGGAAATACAGATTTGTTAAAGCAAGTTTTCTTTTCCCCCCACAGTAATTAAGCATGGTTATTGATTATAAGTGAAATCATTTAAGCATTTACATACAGAACATTTTGATGTCTGGAAATAGAGTCAAGATTTTGAAGACAGTAAGCAGTATTTTTATTTTCTTCAAAGATTTTCTGAAAACCCAACGCTTCTCTTTGGAAAATTTTTTTTCCTAAAGACTGTGGATTTCCTTAATTAAACCTAAGTCGTGTATAATTGTGCTATAAAATTCGAAACGAATAATTGAAACTCCCTGAGTCTTAACTATCTTATCTGAATAGGGAATTAAGGATAGCACATATATATATCATACCTACATTGTGATTTTTGGTGTTTTGCAAGACGACATATTGCAGAATCCAGCACCAGCTACACCTTCACTAAATGCTCGTCGCCTTCCCCTCTCTAGTTACTATTTAATTAGATTTCGATCCATGAAAGACAGACTATGCCTCATTCATTTTTAAATCTCTAACTTCAAGCTCAGAGCCTGATACATATCCCAGTATTGGACAATGCCAACACCTTAACCATAAATTTGTTATGTTATACGTTTAGGTTGAGGAATCTGAGACATCAGCCTACATGTAGGCAGAGTAAGTGCTTACCTAAGTGACATGAAGTGATTTGAAACAATCCAGTTATTTAAAAAATCTCCATTCCACAACATCTCGCATTCTATCATTAGAATTTAATTACTTTTGAGATTTTCTTGTTTAGGTCTTCTTTGAATATACAAATAATCCTAAGAGCTTAAAAACAAATTCATTGCCCATAAGGCTACAGGGGCAGGACCCGAAGCCAGTAGAGAACTAAAGCTGAAGCTAAAAAGAGATTTTTTAAAACATTTTTCAAGAACTAGCTCTAGGTATTTACACTGGATGATTGAACAGTCTATCACACAGAACTTTCACAGATGGTAACCTTGAAACTTAAAAAAATAGGCATTACCCTTTGGAAGTCTCAGTATTTACCAGCATCTCAAACAAAAGCTATTTTTTGAGCCCTTTATTTTTGTTCCGCGCTGCAGCCACTGTATGCTCTCCCCTCCTTCTGCAGTCGTGAAAAGGGTTCAAGTGAAATAACTCTCCATCATCACTCATCACTCAGTATCATCCCGCATAGAAATGCACATCAAACAGGAAGATAAAAAATATAAGACATAAAATGTCTACCAGGATCTGGAACATCGCAAAAATTAAGTGAAAGATGATACAACAAACGAAGTAAACGCGAAGTTTCTTTGTCTTGGTGAGGAAGAGGTGGGTGGAGTGGTGAGCAGGCGAGTTGTAGAGCGGGAGCGCGATGTCCATTAGACACATATGTTACCTGAAAGGGGCAACATGTCTAAGATCAGTTCATTTAAACTCATATTAAAGTGTCCTAGCTTCTTTGTTTTTTAAGTTATTGTTGATGCTGTTTATCAAGCTATTTAGAGCAAAGTCATTAAACACAGCCCCTGGTTTACTCTGAACAGCAAGCAATAAAGTTTTGGCAAGGAACGAGCCTGTTAATGTTGTCTGGAGGGTAAGTGTCTTGAAATAGGACCATGCTGAGTCCTCTGAATGGAGCCGCCCTCTGGTATGAAAACATGGCGTCAGCCATCTAGATTGTGACTGTTCTGTACACGCAACCATTTGTCTGTTTAGTGTCTGCCCAGGGAACTATCCTCTTTGTTTTGCTTCCCTGTTACAGCCTAATTTAAAGAAATTATTTCATGCCCCCAGGCACAGAAAACTCCCCCCAAAAAGTCCCTCTCTGAGGGTGACCAGGAACAGATATGTAGAACTTGGTGAGATAGTCTGGATTTCCTTGTTGCCTCATAAAAGCAGATAATGTAGAAGGGAGGTTAGGAAATTTTCAAAGGCGTGTTGTAATTACTTAGCGTAAAATATTAGATAAAATTACAAGTACTGAGTAAAATCTTTAGGATTCTCAATGCATTTCCATACAATCCTCGTTCAGTCCTCACAGCCACCCTGTAATGTATCATGAAATGTTTTATTCTGCAGAGAAGAAAACAGAGATTTGAAGGAATGATTTGTCTAAAGCTACACAACTAATGGGATTCAAGCCTAGCTTCCAACTTCATCAGTCTGTACTCATGATCCCTTATGTGCAAAACCCAAGTAATCCTGTAACTTGGGACCCCTTGGGGACTTTGTTTCCTGGTTTTCTTTGCCATTTTAAAATCAACTTAAAAACCTCTATTTTATTATTCCGTTAGTTGTTCATCTTTTCACCTCCCTGTTTTTGTGCCTCGTTATATTTTCCATCTAAAATAGTTACCATGACCAAGGAATTTTCTGTGGAACCTGTAAACTAGTCAACTGAGAAGGGGTGTGCAATTGTAATTGCTGTTTTCACAGTTTATTCTTCAATTTTTTTATTAATAAATGTATGGAATGAAATAACACGCTCACTTTTGACCCTCTTAATTGCCTGAGGCAGGCAGAAAAGCAAAGGTACATGCATGGCCAGCATGTACAAAGAACAAGTGTGGCCACGCCTGCGTAGGGCAATCCTGGGTATGTGTAATTAGTAATGGTGCTCCCCTCCATCTCAACAGTGTCCTTTTTGAACAGTAAATTGTTCTCTTAGGACCAAGCAAAACGAACCACCTTCTACATAGGCAGAGGATAAGAGAAGATATTCCTTCTCCTTTACAAAATCCCTCAAAGAAATTGCCTTTACAGGGTTCTACCTTCTGGTAACACAGATACCACTCACTGATCTGAAACTGCAGAACTGATATATATGCTCATTTTAATTTGATTAATTATAACCATGAAGGGAGGGGTTGCCCATATTACAGAATGGCATGTTTTCCAAGGTCATTTATATTTGATTTTGGACTACAGCAACCCTTATTTTCACACTGTTTTTATTAGGCAAGGGTATCCAGATTCTATTCCACAAAAATCCAGAATCCAACAGCATGTTAATCGCTATTCTTTGAAAGCTGTTTCATTATTAAGCCTGGGAGACCCCAAGTGAAACAAGTTTTTTTTAAATAAATACTTATTAAAGCATTTAATATTCTCACGTGTATTGTGCATCTCTGGAGAAGGTGGAGAGATAGTGTGTATAGAATGCTTACCAACCACAGAAGAAAGTTTGGAAAGGAGTGGTTTTGATAGTGCTTGGTATATTATAGTAATTAATAAACACTTTCATTGATTCTACTTCTCAATCACATACTAGCTTCGTAATGACGAATAACAACAAAATAGGTTGGGTTGAGTAACAGTGTTTTCAACCAAAGTGGGAAATCTGTCCCGTGAAATCCAAGTAGAAAATCTTAGGAAATCCTAGGAAATCTTACCAGGAAGAAAATTCATCTGTAACCACCGCATGAAAAATTCACTGCTTAGCTTTGTATTAAAAAAGATGTTCCTCACGAATTACTCTGCTAATATGAACTGCCAAACATAGGCCAGTAATTGGATGAAAGTGTCGAGAGGTGAAATCCCACTGCCTTACTTTCAAATTCACAAATGAAACAAGATTCAGAACCAATATAATTTATCTGTACATATATGCACTTGTATGTGTGCGTGTGTGTGTGTGTGTGTGTACGCGCGCGCATGTGTGACAGCACTCTGTACGTTAGTTTTGTGGCACTTACCACACTTTTGTAATTGCTTGTTGCTCTTTTGTTGTTTCCAACAAGTCTGGAATAGATTAGAACTTTTTAGTCTTGGCATTCCCCCAAAGTTACAACAGTGTGTTCCACAAAAGCACATACATTATGTGGATATGCCAAGAATCTAACAAGCATTTTTAGGGCAAATAAGATCACTAATTCTTGTTGTTGTTTTTTTAAACATAGTACCCTCTATTCTTAAAAATGACATGAATCTTTAATAAGTATACAATTAAGCTCTCCTTCTTATTCGATTCTGTTTTTATTAATTTGGTAAAGAAAACGTGTCTTTCACAAGCATTTATCACACGGGTATATCACTTACCTGAGTCTTTGCTGTTGTGCCTTTTATAGTGCGGTATTTTGAAGTGATGCTTAATTTCTTTGGTGTCCCGGAAAATTGTATCTTGTTCCAAATTAAACTTTACAGCCACAAAGCTAAGTGAACTTTGTTAAGATAGACTTCTTCAGTTTGTGTTACGTTTTACTTTTCCATAGAGTAATCCAATATATCTTATCCTAAGTGAATTAGAACTCTTCATATTTGTATTTCAGACATATTTTCCATATCCCATTCTTTTTTTGTTTAATGTCTTATTTCTATTTCCATCAGTTAAGTTTAACTAGCTAAATTTTAATCTCCTAATTACCACCATACATCATTTTTAGAATGAGGCTAGGCATAAATAGATATACAAACAAACAGAAGAACAGGTAAATATTCTTAAACATTTTTCTCATTAAAACATTTTCCAACCAATTTGGCAACTACCCATGCTCTCTCTCTCTCGCCGATATATGATAGCATCTTTTGAAATTGTCTCTAGAAATTATACATTCTACAAAAGTATAATAACAAATATAACAAGAAATCTAAATGTGAAACATTCACTCATTTGTGACCATACCAGATAGTTGATCAGAAAAAGAAAAACTATTCTGCCCAGTGTATGTTGAGTTTAGCTTGAAGAGGTTACTGTGAACATTGACTTTCTGGGTTTTATAATTTTCCTAATTAAGCTTCTGCATACTTAAGATAATAACAATAGTCATGAGAAGAGCATGAGCATTGTTGTGTTTTTTATGTCCCAATTGCATACGTGTATTCTTTAAGTTAATCCTCAAAGCAAATCAATGAGACAGGCACTAGTATCATCTTTATTTTATATATAAGGAAAATGAGGCTGTGAGAATTTAAGTAACTTTCCCAATGTCGCTCAACTTAAAAATTATAGGGTCAGGATTTGACTCTGACCCCACGTTCCATAGTGTAATGGTTAGCACTCTGGACTCTGACCCTCTGACCCCAAAGCATATAGTCATAACTCAAACAAGTAATATTTTCATATAGATTCCAGTACATATGGTTATACTTTTTAAATTATCTTTTAAAGAAGGATTTTTTGGGGCGCCTGGGTGGCTCAGTCAGTTAAGCGGCCGACTTCGGCTCAGGTCATGATCTCGCGGTCCGTGAGTTCGAGCCCCGCGTCGGGCTCTGTGCTGACAGCTCGGAGCCTGGAGCCTGTTTCAGATTCTGTGTCTCCCTCTCTCTGACCCTCCCCAGTTCATGCTCTGTCTCTCCCTGTCTCAAAAATAAATAAACGTTAAAAAAAAATTAAAAAAAAAAAAAGAAGGATTTGTTAGGGGTGCCTGGGTGGCTCAGTCATTTGAGTGTCTGACTCTTAACTTTGGCTCAGGTCATGATCCCAGTGTCGTGGGACCAAGCCCCACCTAAAGCTCCACATCAGGTTCCACACTAAGTGTGGAGCCTGCTTATGATTCTCTTTCTCTCCCTCTGCCCCTCACTACCTCTCCCCTGCTCATACTTGTGTATGCTCTCTCTCTCTCTCTGATAGGTAGATGATAGATAGATAGATAGATAGATAGATTTGTTAGGTTTAATTTTTACTATCACACAAAAAGGATTCTTGTCTCCTAAAAAATAAATAAAACCACTTAATATCTATAAATTTGAGGGAAATGTTTGTTTTAATCAACAAGACCCTTTCACTAAACAGAGAAACTGAAGTCAAATGTTTTCTTTCCCAATAAAAAAGTAATGAAATTTTAAAAATTATCTTCCCATAAAAGATTAAGAAAAAATAACTCATAAAAATTCTATTAATACATTGTTAAACTGGTCGCTAACAAGATTTTTTTTTCATTCCGCTGACAAAAATCGTATTTTTCCATCAAACACTAATGCTAGCTAGGTTTGAATTTCTTTCCTTTGGTGAGGGTATTGAATTAATGTTAGAGCCCTGGGGTTTGGCAGTAGGTAGATTCAATATCATGTTTACACACTAAGCCCTTGAATTTCATTTTGAAAAAGGAGGGGGAGGAACACGGCACTGAGATCTAGAAAACTCCTGCAAATAGAGATAGCCCAGCAAAATCAAATCCATTCATATGAAAACAAAATCCTCTATAATCAAAAGATATTATTTTAAGTCCCCAAAGGTATTATCTTATCAAAGGGTCTCACACCTATGACTTTCTGCTATGTCTCCAAGTGGACAATACCTGTATGTAAAAAACATGGTTTCCCTACTTATTTCTGTGTTTGGAATATCATGGCTGCCAATCTGTGACTTATGCATTTGAAACTTGGGAAGGAAATGACAGAAGTAAAATTTATCAGACCATAAAATTGAACAATTCTTTCATGAAATTCTGATGGAGTATCTAACAGTAACTATGCAGTTACTTTTACTGACTGCTCATTGATGTTTCTTTTGTGGTACTACTGTTTTCAAGAGTGGTGGCAAAGTGAGGGTTGGGGGCAGGGGATGGGGAGAATGCCCCTGTTTTTGATCATTTTAACCCACATTTTGCTCTTGAAACTTTCCCACACTTTCTAAGTGGGAACATCAAATCTTCACACTCTAAAAGAACTTAGAGTTCACCGTGTCCAGCCCCCTTGTACTTGGGAGGAAACTTTCTACTGACAGTCTGGAGTCAAACAGGAAAGGGCAGAGTCAGGGTTGACTCGAAATCCAATCTTCTTTCACGAGGCTGTCTTTCTCTGATTACTCTGCCTCTTTTTCCATTACTGGTTTCTCTTCATCTTCATATCACCTAACTGAAGCTGGCCAGGATATTCAGTTTCCAAGTCTTTTCTTCGAAGATGATTCGATAGGTTTGGGTGTCTGCATTCATTCACTCCAAACCTATACACTGCATCCCTTTTTGCACCTGTGTCACACTTGGACTGAGTGCTGTCTGCCAATGTATGGAACCTAGCATGTGGAAAACACAAAATATTGTTTTACTCCCCAAACAACATTCCTTCCCACCACTTTTTACTGCTAATTGTACCAGTATTTCCCTAGTCCCTTAAATTCACATTTCGGAGATCTCAGAAAGTGATGCTCTTTGAGGAATTACAGCATGAGTTAAGTTTGCAAAGAGTCGCAAGGGTTCAGTCTCCAAAAAGTTATATTACAGATAATGGTGTTGCAATAAAATTGAAAATGTTTCCCACATACCTCAAAATAATTCCCTAATAAAGTCTTCCCAGATTTTTTCATAATGTCTCTCAGACTCAACCAAAGGGTTGAATTTCTTTTTCCATTCTCACAGTCTTTTCCCTTGCCTTCCCAGACTTTGATGCCTAGCTTATGACAAGTTAGCTATTCTAACTTCCTTTTAGACCAATATCTAACTGGTGAGATACTTAGTCTTAAAACCTCTTTCATTTGATCACTTCTTCACGCAAGAACGCCCCTTGGCTACATTTTGCCCGTCAGATAAAACCTAAATTTTCAACCTTCTAACCTAACAACTGCTCTTTCCTTGCTCTTCCAACCACTTTTCTCATTTATCTCTAAGATGACCTCTCTCAGATAGAAATAATTACCAAGGAAGGACTTCTAGGTGGGAGTTAGCAGAGAAGGTGAAATTAATGACAGAGTGAGGACAACATGTTCTATTAGAAAAAGCATAAGCTTTACAGCCAGATAGAGATGGGTCTGAATGTGTGTGTGTGTGTTTGTGCACACCCTGTAAAATCAGGATAATAATGTTAGCTGTACAAGGTTGTTCTGAGTATTAATATAAATGTCAGGTACATAGTAGTCACTCAATGTTAATAACAACTATTAGATTAATACAAACATTGAAAACATTTACTTTATACCAGCCACTACATTAAGTACTTGAAATATATTAGCTCGATTAATCCTTAAAACAACTTTCTAAATTAGCATAGGAAATACTGCTCACTGTTGCCTGGTACCCACTCTTCCCTCTTTCACTAAGTAATAATTTTCCCACCCCAAGTATTATCTAGGCACATGGATGCCCAGCTTCAAAAAGATATGTCCCAGCCTCCCTTGCTTCTAGGTCTGGCCAAGTGACTAAATTTCAGCCGGTGGGTTATAAGAGGAAGTGATATGAACAACTTCCTGGTCACATCCTTCAAAAAGAAACTCTCTTTTTTTTATTTAAATTTTTTTAATGTTTATTTATTTTTGAGACAGAGAGAGACAGAGTGTGAGCATGGGAGGGGCAGAGAGAGGGGGAGACACAGAAACTGGAGCAGGCTTCAGGCTCTGAGCTGTTAGTGCAGAGCCCAATGCAGGGCTCGAACTCACGAACCGTGAGATCATGACCTGAGCTGAAGTCAGATGCTTAACCAACTGAGCCACCCAGGCACCCCATAAGGAAACTCTTTTCTCTCTACTTCCTCTTCTACCACGTCCAGTGGGCTGACCCATGACATAGTTATAGTTGATTAAATGAAGACAACATTCATGTTGATGGTAAAGCAGCAAGAGAGCAGAAACCTGCTTCTCTGGAATGACCTTGTAGAGCAGAGCTTCTACCCAGCCTAGACTACTTGCTACTTCTAGCCTGCTAAATGAGAGAAGGAAACATTATCATGCTAAAGCCACTGTCTTTTAGGGGGTCTCTTTGTTATAGCAGCTTAGCCCATGACTCATTAATAAAGGTAGGTACTGTTGTGTACCATTATTTTACAAATCGGAAATATGAAACCAATACAAGAAATTTGGGGAAAGAAAAGGATAAAGCAGAATAAATCTGGGTCTCAAAAGAGCACTCCTGATTCTGTGAGCAGGGAGAATCCTGGGACTTGTCCAAACAGGATGGATAGAGTTCAGCCTGGCTGTTCAGATATGGAGAAGCTGTAGCATGAAGTCAGTACATAGACAGCATGCCGAGGAAGAATTGAGAGCTACCTTTGAGTGCAAGCGTTCCTCAGTAAATTGCCCACCGAGTGGATCAACAAGCTTTTAGACATGTTCATATTTAGCTTCCAGGTTATTCTGAGTATCTGCTGCTGCAGTGGTGCGATTAGGGGAAGGATTTCACATTACTCTATATCTGGTAGCCAAATTCAGTCTTACCTATGCTTTGTTTTTGCCAATTTCTCTTAGGTTCCCTCATCTTTCCTCTGCCAATCTGAGCCCATCAGTTCTCCAGATTCACCTTTCTCAACAAGCCTGATTTGCTTGTATTCAATCCACCAGTAGGAGATTTAGTTCTTTGGTTCACACATCAACAAGGACTATAATGGAACTCTAGAAGATTCTCATGCAGAAGTGTCTAATACAAAATGTACTTCACTATGCCCAAGAAAGCCTGCAGGGACTCTGCAGTAACACTGCATCCTTGTATCATCTGGGGCAGTTTTTTGCTCTTCTATGACTCAGTTTCCCTGTTTGTAAAATCAAGCAGGGTATAGATTCACATGGGTCTTTTGTGAAGAATAAATGAATTAAGTAAAAATACTTAAAACAGTGTAAAGCACATGTGAAGCCCTCAAATAAGTGCTAGCTACTGCCATGATTTATTTATTGAGCACCTGCTATGTGCCAAAACCTAAAGAAATATGGACATATCCTGTATGGAGTGCGTAGTCTAATCAGAAGAGACAGATCTATCCTTGAATGTGTTCAGTTATGTGTCATGAGTATGGGGATTTCATACAGAGCCTGGGGCATTGTGGATGGCAGGGCCAATTTTCTTGTATAAAGGTCATGAAGGACATGATGGAAGACAGGCATCCCTTCCTTCCAAGTAGACATCACTGTGCATTTGGAGTTTCTCCCCTGACTTATTTGTGCAAGTATATTTATGAGGTCAGTGGTATAGTACATAGAACACTCAAGTCAGAGTTTATAAAACTGGTTTCTACTCCCAATTGTGAAGCATACTAATAACTGACTTGAAAAAGTCACTTTTTGAGTTTCTATTTCTACCAGCAAAATAAAGATAGCAATAACGATCCTGCCTAGTTCACAGTTTTTGTGACATTCAAATGAGGTAAATATAAAAACACTTGCTAAGCTGCAAAGTAGTATACCAGTAAAAGATGTTAATTATTATTTTATTTTTAAAGTTCATTATACTTTTCATTCCAAAGAGTGCAAATTCCAGTTGTCTGGTAATGACTGCCCAGAGTGCTGGGTGTAGGTACGAAGCTACATTGGTTCCCTGCTGGGAAGGGTACCCTGATGGATGTCAATGGCCCTATTGGTATAGGCTGGATATGAGGAACACATGTTTTCTCATATTTAGAGCGTTGGCTTCATGCAGTATCAAGGTCAAGGCAGATAAATGCTTCTGCATGAACGTAACCTAGAAAGGAAGCAGAGTTTCACTGCAGCATTAAGTAACTAAGATTGTATGTGTGTAAAAAATAACTGCTTTCAAGTTATTGTTTGCTAGAAGTCAGTCCAAATTCCCAGGACCTAAGTCAATTTTATTGGTTTGATTGATTGATTGATTGATTGATTTACTTTTAATTTATTGGTTTTAGGAGGCTGAAGCTTTTTCAGAATCTTTCACGATGTAACAAGGTACTGACCACCCTGGAGGCCGGGGGAATGTAAGACATTCTGTCCTCTGGTAGTCTCTATTTGTGGCATTGTCGTCCCAGTTCAGGGGTATCTGCGGAGTAGGACAACCAGGCAGGAATCGGTAACACAAGAATCCAGGCAGCAATCGAGGCTGCAAAAGATAGGGCAAATTTATCTCTCCAGAAGGTCAAAAGGAGACAAAGTTATCTCTAGTGGGCAGGAAACAGGAAGTAGTCAGCAGACCCAAGCAGTGAGACTGGGGCCAAGCATGGGGCACCATGGGGACCTTGCATGCAGGAGCCGAAGCCCCAGCCAGAGTGTTGGGATCCTGGAGCTATGACGAGTGCTGTTTTACCACATTGTCTTCTCCACCGGCTGCCCAGGCATGAGCAGGTGCGGGAGAAGAGAGGAGCGTGAATTCTGGGTGACACTGGGAAGAAGTTACCATGACAGGGGGTTGAGAACAGTGTCCACTGGTAAAACCAGATATCTCAGGAGGAGTAGAGAGGAACCTGAGACAATGGATAGAGAGGTTCTAATGGATAATTTGCAGTTCTGAGAGTAGAGGCAGTAACATTATACAGACAACATGTTGCTTGTTTATAAACTATTGCAGGTGAATTACTTTATCTTTTTTTTTTTTTTTCCGGTGGACCATGACTAATAGCAAGTCTGCCACGGTAGTTAAGCATCAGTTTTTATCAGTAGAAAGCCCTTGAGGTGCAAGCAATGGTACCTAGGAGCAAGGTGAACATATTTACTCACACACTTTGAGACAGGAAAGACACATAAGTAGAATCCCCTCGGTTACCACAAGGAGCTACAGGAGCTATGTGACCTTCTTCTGCGGAGCTCTTCAGATATAGTTACAGCCGGTTCACTTGTAGGTGTGGGTTTTTCAGTTGCCTTTCTTGCTCCTAAAATGGTATGTATATAATATGTTCTCTTGAGATAATCTGCATAATATCTGCACCTTCCATTTTTTCCCCTCCTTCAGAAGACTACCTACCAAGGAAGATAAGACACAGAATTAGAGCAGTAGTGTTTATGTTGATCAGTGAAGCCCCCCCCACAAGTGATCTCTTTCTCCATTTTCAAGAGACTCCAGGTGAAAATCAAAACCCACGGATAGATAACTACCTCAACTTAACACTTCCGCTTGTAGATCGAATCAGAGCAGAAGAAATCAAAAGCCGCAGAAGGAAGCATTCCACAAAATCACGTTTCTTTACAGGAAGGTAGCATCAGTCCTTGTAAAATGATCACATATTTATTGAGTGTGCATGGAAACTAAATGGTCGTTTTTATTATGAAAAGTTAAGCATGGAGTCTGGGAACGTTTCCTGATAAGAATGGACATTCTCATTGTCTTATTCCAGGCTGTATCAGTTTCCTGTTACTACAGTAACAAATTGCTACCAATTTAGTAGCGTGAAACAACATAAGTTATTATTTAACAGTTCTGTAGATGAGAGGTCAAACACAGCTCTCCCTGAGCGAAAATTCATGTGCTGGCAGGGCGGCGTTCCTTTCTGAGGTCACTAGAGGAGAACCCATTTCCTTGCCTTTTCCAGATTCTGAAGGCTCTTGTGGCCCTTTCCTCCATCTTCAAAGCCAGCAACTGCAGGTTTAGTTTGATATGGCATCACTCAGACCTTCTGTTGTCACTTCTCCTCATTCTGCTTGTGTCTTCCCTCCATCTTATGCTTTTAAAGACCCATATTGGGATCACCCACATAATCCAGGATAATCTCCCTATTTAAAACCAGCCAAATAGCAGCCATAATTCCATCTGCAACTGTAAGTCCCCTATGCCATGTGACCTAACAAATTTACAGCTTCCAGGATCAAGATCTAGACATCTTTGAAGAGGTGGAGAAGTAGACATTACTCTCCTACCACTCGTTCCAAAATCGCAACTAAGAATACCTTCTTTCCCTTTAATTGAGTGTGTCCCTACACAGAGAACCGATTCAGATTCAGAGTAAAAGAAATGTTAAGATCAATGCCACCTTCTAACCACAGACCTGGTTGTGGAAAAGACTAGAATCCTTAATCCAGGGGATAGCAAAGGGTCCCAGGTCCCATTAGTATAGATAGGGGGTAGGAAAAACACATAAGAGGCAGCTTAGACCCTGAAAGATTCCTGGGTCTACTTGCTGTTTAAGGGGTTGGCAAAACTATCCCCTATGAGTACAAACAGGGCTAACACCACTGGACCAGAGAACTGGTCCTATTGTCTCAGGCTTTTCACCTGAGCCACAGGCTCAATGTTTATGGCAGGTTCCTCAGGGCTACCTGAGAGTGGCCAGGGAAGAAAGATGGTCTGCCTCATTCAAAGTCACCTTTGAAATTACCCACTTGAATATTAGTCACATCCTTGCATGTCAAAAACACATTCCTGTCTGAATATATAATTAATATAACATAGCCCTCTTGTGGCCTAGTGACTCTGAATATTTTAAGAAACAGACTGGTAGCAGATGAAGAAAATTCTGTTGTAAAATATTTATTTGGAGGGCATAACTCCAAAGAGGAATTGTCCTGTGAACATTTTCAAAACACCTAATGAGTGAAAAATCTTACGATCTGGATAAACGGAAGTAGTCAGACATGTCATTTAGTTTGATAGATATTTCTTACAATCAAAATGTAACAAACTATATTCTGAGTCTTAACTTTCACTTAAGTAATTTAACCCACTTATGCTCATTTTGATGATTAATATGTTTAGGTTAAGGTATGTCATATTTTTTATGCTTTTTAATTCTCATTTATCCTTACTTTTATTTCCTGTATCTTACTATAACTCCGCTCAGGTCATGGTTCACAGGTGTGAGCCCTGTGTCAGGCTCCATGCTGACAGTGTGGAGTCTGCTTGGGATTCTCTTTTTCTCTCTGCCCCTCCCCTGCTGGCTCTTTCTGTCTTTCAAAATAAATAAACTTTAAAAAAAAAATTAATTTTCTCTAATGAAATAGCATGCACAGCTATAAATGTCATTATCAACATTTTGATCTGAGAGCCTACATATTAACTATACTTCCCTATTTTGTATTTAGGTACCAGGCTGGAGGTACAACAGAGAACAAGACAAGGTCCTATCCTATGGAACTTGGCTTTAAGGAAGGGATATACAGGTACATTTACTAAATAGGGGGGAGAGTAGACAAAATGTTCCCGCAGTAAATGCTATAGAAACTAAGCAAAGTAATAAAATAGAGTAAAAAGAGGAAGCAGTATTATAAGGCACCCTTAAGGAAGTCTCTGAGCAGATGACTTTTAAAGTGAGAACCAAAGGATGAGGAGAACCAGGAGGAAGAACATTACATGCCAAAAAGAGAGACGTCTCAGTGTGTTCAAAAGAAAATAAGCCAGAGAGGATAAAATATAGGTGAAAAGTGATATATGATGAGGTTGGAAAGGAAGGCAAGGACCAGACTGAAAGAGTGGCCATAATCTTTATCGTCTAAGCAAGGACACTTTTTTTTAAATTCAAGTAGAGTTCACGCTTTTTTTTTTTTCTATGTAAAGAAATGTTTTTGTGAGTGAAAAGGAGGAGCTATTGGTAATGACACTGGGATGAGAGCCATAAACCAGAATTACACTAAGCAACTGGGATGGATGGTCACCCTGTTCACACTAAATAGTTCAGATCATTCTATGTGTGATAGGAAGACACTGAAGCGTTTTAAGTAAAGACCCTTACTTTACTATCAAGTGATGATAGTGGCTTTGATTGAAATGGTCACAGCGGAAATGGAAAGAAAAGGAAAGATTTTCAATATGACAAATGAGAGAGGAAAGGCAGAAAGATGAAACCTAGGTCCGTGGTCTGTGCAGTGGGATAAATGATGGTGTCATAATTATGGAGACCACCGGGAGAGGAAGAGATATGGGTAGGGATGAGATGCAGAGCTCTGCATTGAACATCCTTGATGTGCCCATGGACGTTCAAGCTGAATTACCCATTATTAGTCAGATATCGGGCCTGTAGTTCAGGGGAGAAGCCCACGCTATACACATGGAACTTGGGAAGCATCAACCTTTTCATTCCATTTAAAGCCATGGTACCATCTGAAATCATCTATAGGGAGGACATGGAAAGAAGAAGGGAGAGAGGGGGAGAGTAGAGGGAAAGGAGGGAAGACAAGAGGGCTTACAACCAGGCATCGAGATGTCACAAACTGTAAAGTTTGGTAGAGGTGCACGAGCCATCAAAAGACACTGAAAAGAATGTTGGGTCAAGAGAGGGCTTGTTTTGTTTGCTGTGGTTTCATGTCTTCGTTTCAGGATGGGGTACTAGGATGCACACACGTGCTGATGAAAATGATACAGCAGAGAGAGCACAAAAGATGACTTAGGAGAGAGGGAAATAAAGGCACATACTTAGGCAAGAAAGAGGGTACAGTTTCAGAGCAAAAGAGATAAAATTCTCTTTATATCTGAGTCAAGTTTGCAAAAGTATCTGTGATTGTCCCAATGCCGGAAGAGAAATGTCAGACCCTTAAGCTGCCTCTTCCTTTAACTGCCAAATCTTTGTTAATATGAAATATGACTGTAAACCTAATATTGCATCACTTAACAGTATGTGTGTTGGCCTTTAAGGGAGTCTTTTTTTATTTTCATTCATTTTTATTATTTAGACCCAACCTTAAATTAAATGTTTCAGTTATCAATTTTGCATAAATATTGAAGGAAGTGCTTTACATTTATTGCATCATTGAATACTTAATATTAATAAAGCATATATATTCTGTTCTTATCAAAATAATGGAAATGCTGCACAAAAATTAACCCAGGTGTTTTTATTTCACTGTTTGGTTCATGCACATGCAACCAGTACCCTCTACCTTCAGCTTACTGATGAGTGAAAAGAACACAGAGGAAAAGAGACTATGGGCTGCCCTATCTTTCCCCTTCCTCTATGTCATTTTCAAACATAAGTCAGCAGAAGGCTAACACAGGGAAGTGAAGTGATAGGCATCTTGCTCTGCTAGGGCTGCCATAACACAGTTCCACAGACTGGGTGACTTAAACCAACAGATAGTTCTGGAGGCAGAATGCTAAGATCAAGACATCATCCGAGACGATTTCTTCTCAGCCCTTTCTCCTTGCCTTGTAGATGGCTGTCTTCTCTGTATGTCTTCATATGGTCCTCTCTCTGTGTGTCTGTGTCTATATTTTCTCTTCTTATGTAGCTATTGAATTAGGGCCCACACTAATGACTTCATGTCATTTATGTACCCTTTAAAGACCCTATCTTCAAATACAGTCACAATCTGTAGTACTTGGGGGTAGGACTTCAACATATCAATTTGGGGCTACCAATTCAGCCCATAGTAGTAAGAAAGGGTACGATAATGTTTTCTGGGTGTCCTTGCTTCTTAGAATGGCATCGCCTTCTTTCTGCATCTAGGCAAGTTCTGGTTCTATCAGAAAGTGTGGCTACTTGGGGCTGGAATCCTCTCTACTTACCCACTTACTTGTACTTTCCCTGAGTCTCCCTGAACTCTTCCACACTGTGGGCCCACTGGAGTTCTGTGCTCCTGGAGCATTCAGAAGGCTGGATGGGAATGGTGTGGCAAGAAATAGCAGACACCATGGATGCATTTCCTCTAGTCACATACATGTTCTATTGTCCCTTAAAAAATACAAGTTCAAATGCAAAACTATTGAGAATTTCAAGATGGCAACAGCAGAACACCAAACCAAGTGCTTCTAAGCACAAGACCCCAAGTAATTGCACAGGTCGTATGCCCACGAAGCTGGCCTTGAAAGCAGATGTGGCCACCCACAGACAGTACTGGTCATGTGGTACAGTGAAGGCTTCTCTGCTTAGCCTCACCCCTGAATTGGCCCAAGACATGGCATGGTTGGAAATCTTTTCTCATCTTTCTTAGGATCGCCACGTGGTTTCCGCAAAAATACCAGACACACCTGATAAAAATGTGTAGACAGAAATACATCCATAAAATATATAGATCAAAAATACACCGTCTACAAACTATGTTAACAGCAGCCCGTATTACAGTTTCTGCATAAAATACTATATATTGCCTACTACAAATATATCTTCTATACTTATAAATATTAGACAAAATAAAACAATATGCTGCATGGCACTGAATATAAGTCATGTTATAATAAACTGCTCTTAATCTTTTAAATGGGCATTTTTATATCTCATCTTTATTTCGTCAGTGCTGAAAGCTCATGCAAACTGTCAGCTTCCAAGCTGGACACCTGGGTGCCCTAACCTTTTCCTGCCTGGCCTCCTATTCTGTTTCCGCAATTTCAAAGTCTGTGTCAGCCGCTAACGGTTTGTCAATCCAGCCCCATCTGTGTTGTGGTTACTGAAATTCTTCCCAGTGTCTGGCAATCAATTATTTGATATTCCTGGTTTCTGGTGTTGTTGGAACTCGGCGTCAGCTTTTATGCTTCCAAGAGTATTCAATGAGAGCAGCAGGAAAGGCAAATCAGCGAGTTGCCTTCAGAGCCAATAAATCCACCTGCTATATTGTCATTTAAAAACAAAGAGTCATGGGTTTTCTGGGGTCAAATAAAGCAAGAGCTGTGTACTGCCTTACAATATTGGTTTGGAACACACACACTAGGTATTATTCATGTGGGAGACACTGGCTCAAAAATATAATCAGGATTATACTCAACCAACCCTACCCCTCCACTGCTGTGCATGGGATTCTGCTTTTAGGAGAGAGAATCTCTGTTCTTGTGGGACAAGACACAAACACGTAAAAATATAACATGTCAGAGGGCGCCTGGGTGGCTCAGTCAGTTAAGCCTCCGATTTTGGCTCAGGTTATGATCTCGTGCCTCGTGGGTTTGAGCCCCACATCAGGCACTTTGTTGTCACCGTGGAGCCGCTTTGGATCCTCTGTCTCCCTCTCTCTGCCCCTCCCCCGCTCGCACTCTGTCTCTCTCTCTCAAAAAATAAATAAACATTAAAAAAAAAAGAGTACAGGTATGGCACTTAAAAAACTAATCAAGTTTGAGGATTGGGGGGGGTGGGAAGCAGGGTGCTATTTTAGGTAGACTCACTATGGCCATCATTCCTGATAGGGTGACATTTGAAAAGACACCAGAAAGAAGCAGCCGCACAGATATCTGGAGGAATGAGTTCAAAAGGAGCAAGAGCAAAGACTCTGAGGCTGGATTGTCACGTGTTTGAGGAAGATCAAGGAGACCAGTGTTCCTAGAAGGCAGTAGGAGAAGATGTCCGAGATTTCTTTTAATTGCGAGATGAGAATCCATTGGCTATTTGTAGCAAGGAGTGGTGCGATCTATCTGCTCCGGAGGAACAGACGTAGGAATCCAAGGGCTGAGGCAGGGAGGCCACTAGAAGGCAACTGCAATAGTCCAGGAGAAAGATGGCGGCCACTTGCACCAAGGCGGGAGTGGTGGCAACGGTGAGGTGTGGTCAGATTTGAGATGAATCTGATACATTTTCTAATGAATTAGAGTTGTGGTATGAGTGAGAGAAAACCGTGAAGGGCGACTGCAAGTTTTTAGCCCAAAGAGCTTAAGAATAGAATCACCGGCTGTAATTTCACACTTTTTCTTCCTTTATCGAGAGAGTACATCGTAATGCAAGTAAGCATTTGATATGATGATAATGGACAACCTGTAATTTATTCTAATTTAGAAGATAAAATAACATTCCAAAATGTGGGTTTTCTTGACTATTAAATAATAAAGTATACGTAACGTACCTCAGAATTGCTAGTTGTAATCCCAGTGTACATTTAGATGTTCCTGCATGTCTTTTATTTGGAGACGTAAAGAATAAGTGAGCATTCTGTGTTTCCCAAATGAAAGCTTATTTTAGGCTACTTTTTGTTTTCCTAAGTTGGTTTTTTTTTTTTTAAGAGAGAGAGAGAGGAAGAAGGAGAGAGACAACATTAAGCAGGCTCTACACCCAGTGCAGAGCCCCACCTGGGGTTTCATCCCACCACCTCGAGATCATGACCTGAGCTGCCAAGAGTCAGACGCTCAATGGACTGAGCCACCCAGGCATCCCTGGGCTACTGGCTTAACTGGAAACTACTTTGGAGAACATTGAGTATTTCTTTGTAAAGATGCAAAATCAGATACAGTTTATGAATAGAGTGATCAAATAATTCATCATCCAAATGAAGATATGTTTAAATATGAAAGGGGTGTATGCTGTAACATGGACATAAACAAGCATGGCCCCAGGCAGCCTAGCTAGAGGGTGTGATAAGAATAGAAACAGGAACTGACAGGATGATAAATAGGTTCCTAAAGGCTGATCTGCTGCAAAGAGCTGAGATGTGTGACAAATCAGCCTTGACCATGGCTGGTATTGCAGTTGGAGCTGGTCTACCTTAATGGGGGGCATGGCGAGAGTTTCTAACCAGAGGCAATTATGAAGAGCGACTGTAGGAAAGCCATCTGGTTTAATGCAGTACAGTGTGGCATACAGGGAACAGAAACTGGAATATCAGGATCTGGCCAAGAAAACGAAACACGGGACAAGGCTGCCAGCCCAGCACTGGTCAGGGAACCAAAGTGGAAGTGCAGTCCCAGCCACTGAACACACAGGGGTCACAATTCCATGAGGAGCCTTCATGAGTCTTAAGACAGTTAAGCTGTCCCAAACCTCACCTCATTATGGGGGGGGGGGGGGGGAGGGGGAGGGACGGTGCTGAGATTCTTGGCTCTCTATGTGCCATATCTAAAAAAGCTTCGAGAAAGCTGGAGGCTCAAAATGGAATAATGCCTGAAAGACACTAACTATCTACAGCATTTTGCACAAATAGAAAAAACAAGATACGGGATGCATCCTATAAAATATGTCAAAGGCTACTGTCGGAGGGCATTTAAAATTGGTATTATGAAATATTTTTAAACAAAAGAGCACTGAGGAAAAATAACGTCCATTTACTTGCCAGTTAGCTTTGCCAAATATATATGAAGATACACTTTGCAATATTTGCTACAAATCTTTTATTTGTTTTTAAAAAGTAAAACAGAATGTAGCTAAATTCAACTGTCGACCCTCTCCTAACCCATCACATTTTTCTTTCTCCTCTCCCAGATGTCACCACTATCCAGAATTGGATGCTTCCCATTCCCATGCACATTTTTCTATGTTTTTGCTAAATATGGATTATACATTAAAATACCCTATTGCTATGAATGGTTTAAAATTCTATGTAAATGATGTCACATTATTTGTAGTACTCTGCAACTTGTTTTTTTCTTACCACATTATATTTTTAAGTTCTGTCTGTTTTGATAATATAACTCTAATTTATCATTTCAGTATCTAAGATGTCATTATATGAATGTACAAAAACTGCATGTGTCTGCACACACGCATGAAAGATGATAGATAGAGAAAGACAGAGAGAGAGAGAGAGAGAGAGAGAAACTATTGTTCTGCTAATAGATGTTTAGATTATTTCCTTTTTTTTTTTTTTGCTATTACAAAGAATGTAGCAATGAAAACATATTCACATTTCTTTCTGTGCCCACATGAGAGTTTTCCTTCAACTGTGGCTCCCAATAGGGCAGGACCACCCTCCAAGAAACAGTTCAGCACTTTGGAGGGGAGATTTTGTTTGTCTCAATGATTGGGTAGCACTTCTGGCTTTCCTGCCCTGAAGCCAAGGGAACACAAAGACTTGTCCTTTAAACAACAGGAGGACATTTGTGTAAATGCGTGTAAACCGATGCTCAAGGAACATAACTACTGTGTAAGTTGAGGAAAGAGTCTCTTTTGTTCCCAACTTCATTAATAGTTGCTTGCCATTTTGAAAAATTACATCTTCAGTAGCAACATAGCATCTGAATGGCCAAAACAACAGTCTGTATTTTTGAAAGTCCCATTCACGTACTACACGCAGGCATGTGTTACCTCTTTACTTCTTCTGGTTGCGTTGTACCCAAGTATGTACATATTGAAAACATATTCCATTGTATTGCTTTACTTCTCCTTTATATTTATGTGATGGCCTTATGGTGATTTCTGTTTGTAATCAAAAAGAGGGTTATGTTGGGAGTGCCACAAAATATTTGCTATAAAAAGAGAGTGTTGGATCTGATAGGCGTAGAACCGCTACCATAGTGAACGTGCCACACAGTGACCACCACATGCATCCAAGTTACACCATTTTGCCAAGTTTCCTTCTAGGGGAGTTGTGCCAGCGCGTACCCCACCAGCAGTGGTTGAGGATTTTAATTGTTCCGCATACTTTGCCAACTCCTGAATTGTCACTTCTTAAAAATTACTGCCTATCTAATGGGTATGACATAAAATATGATGGCTCTTTAATTTCCATTTCCCTGATACTAGTAAGGCTGAGAATCAATTTCACATGTTTGTGGGCCTCTCGGAGTTCTTCTGAGAATTTCTGGTTCACATCATTCACCCACTTTTCTGCAATTGTTTTTATATATTCCAGACCTAGCCGTTTTCTCATTATATGCTTTATGAATGTCCACCACTCCCTGGAATGTCTTTTCACTTTGATTCCGATGTCTTTTATTCTATGAGGTTTTCATTTTAATGAAAACAGATTCATCAAAATATATATTTTTGCATATGCTTTCTGCATCTTTTTAAAAAATCTTTTTCTATTTCAAGTTTAAATTTCTCCGGAAAGTATTAACATTTTGCTTTTTACATGCATGCCTTTAATTCACTGGAGTTTATTTTTGTGATTCGGATGAGGTAAGAATCTAATTTTTTCCAATGAAATAACTATTTTCCCCAGCATTATGTATTGAATCATTCATCCTTTTCCCTTTTGAAATGCCTCCTCCGTCAAATATGCACAGATCTGTTCCTGAAGCTTCTCTTCCGTTGACTTGTCCAAAAAGTCAGGTCATTTTCTGCTCCAAAAAATATCCCTATCTTAATTAGTTCATCTTTATAACAAGCGTCCGTATTCGGTAGGACAAATTCCCCTGCTATTTCTATTATCCATCTTCAAAACTGTCTAGCTTATTCTTAATCCTTTGTTTTTCCACACAAATTTTAAGGTCAGCTGCTCATATTCCATGAAAAATCTACAGGAATTTTGATTGAAATGGCATGAAATTGATGTATAAATTTGGAGAAAAGTGACATCTTTCCAATATAAGTCATTTCATCTTTGCATTCGTACTCTTGTGTTTCAGTCAAGACTGCATTGATGTTATGGCAGATTCTGTCACTTGCCAACAAACTTCTTTTGCTTCCTTGATAATGAATACAAGTACTTTTTAGAAATGGCCACCAGCCTCGGGTGTTGAACACACAGTAAGCATTCAATAAACGGCAACTTCTTCCTGTCATCACCCCATGGCCCACGTTTAGTAATCAAAGCAAAGTAAAGCTCTTTGCAGGGGTTGATGAATTATGGCCCACAGGGCAGATCTGCCTCACTTCCTATTTCTGTAAAGAAATGTTTATTGAAACACAGCTATGCTCTTTATTTACAAATTGTTTATATTTTCTTTCACCCTACAGTGGCACAGTTGACTAGTTGCAACAGAGTCTGACTATACAACATCGGAAGCCTACTTCAGAAAGCTTCTGAAGAAAAAGTTTGCCAACTCCTAGCTTAGACACTTTTCTTAGCCAGTTATTTGGATGGGTCTATCCTATTTTCCCTGATGCTTACTGTTCCATATTTGTTTGCAATTTAAAGTGTCCATGGGGCCCAGAGTTAGCTGAACGCCTCTGGAAAGATGACTATGAAAAAAGAGCTTGCTGTCACCAACTCCTCCACCTTTTTGCTGCCTCAAGTGGAGACTGATGCCTGGAGCTTGGAGAGCAGTCTTGCAGTCATGGGGCAACTCTAATGGGGCAAGTGGAGGAAGGCGAACAGGGCCGGCTGTGCCATTTGCAGGAACCAGTACAAAAATAAAAATACAGGACCCCTTGTTTAAAATGCAGGGGGAAAGGTACTGTGAAAGGTAATCACAACACAAAGCTTTTTTCCTTTCTTCTGTGGTTTGTCTCTTGACCTGCCAGGGTGCCGTTTATTTGCTATCGAATGGTGTTCTCAGGAAAGAAAAATTGAAATCACAAATTAGCTTGAATTTTCTCATGTTCTTTTATATTTATATATAAAGTCTATAAATTGCAAATATATAAAAATTCTCAGGTTCTTTATATTTATATATTTAAATATCTTTCTATTGGGCAATGCTAGTTTTTAAATGCAGATAAAATAGCCTTTGACTCATGTGCAGAACCCCCAAACTACACAACTTGTATTTCAGAGCTTATACATGCTTATGTATTTCATTCCCACCCAAAGAGCAGAAATGCTGCGCAAGACTAACACAATTGTCTTTTTTCATGTCTCGATTTGTACACATTCTACCAACTCTCTCTACCTTAGACTTACTGATAAGTAAGGACTGAAAGGAAAAGATACAACGGTTGCCTTAACTTTCCCTTCCCTTGTATTTCATCATTTTCAGTATAAACGAAATGGCTAATATAGGGAAGTAACATAAGTAAGAAAGGATATGATAGGGTTAGATTCCCTGGTTATTCATGTTTCTTAGAATGTCATTACTTTCTTTCTATATTTGAAGCAAGTTCTGATTTGAATGGAAAATGTACCTTTTTCTGGGCTGTCATGTCACCAACTTAGTCATAGATGTAACATGCCTGCCTACCTAGTACTTCCAATCTCACTGAACTCCCATACATTGTGGGTCAACCAGAGTTCCGTGTTCATGGGCTCTCACAGAGGCTATACGTAAATGAGGTGGCAAGGTATGGCACACATGTATATTTCACATATCTCCTCTGTTCACACACGTGTCCCATTGTCCTGTCGGACTTCATTCACTAAACACAAGTTCAAAGATGAAATTACCAAGACTTTCTGAACAGCAAGGCAGAGCCCTAAACCAAGCACGGAGACCTACTATGTGTGGGCTTCGTGTGACTTTACAGATCACATGCCCACAAGCCTGGCCCTGACAAGACCCGGATGAGCCAGCCCCCTGAGCCTCGCTCATCGCACTCATGGTGGAGCTGCCAAATCGAACTACCTTTGAACATTTTCTCAACTAAACAATGAGTGTCCTTAAGATTGAAGTCCGTTTTTCATTTTCTAACAGCTGAAACCACTGGTCTTTTGTTTCTCCCTGGCATATTGGAATTTTCATTGCTATTGTGGGCTCCTGGGTGGCTCAGTCAGTTAAGTCTCCGACTCTTTTGTTTCCGCTCAGGTCATGATCTCAGGGTTGGTAAGGCCGAGGGTGGGGTGGGGGGAGGGGCAGTGCATGGGGCTCTGCGCTGATAATGCAAAGCCTGCTTGGGATTCTCTCTCTGTCTCTCTCTCTCTCTCTGTCTCTCTCTGCCCCTCCCCTTCTGTCTCTCTTTCAATAAATAAATAAATAAATAAATAAAACTTTTAAAAACATTAAAAAAAAAGAATTGTTATTGCTATTGTAAAATACAACCTCTTAAATTGTATTCTCTAATTGTCATTGCAGTGGTATGTTAACACAATTGATTTTTTTTTTTTTTTTAATGCCGGTAGTTTATTCAGAATCTTTGCTGAATTCTCTTGCTAGTTTAAAAAAGATTCCCTTAGCTTCTCCTAGACACTCTTGGGTTTTGATCACAAAACAGAATACATAAATATTGAAAGTGTTGCTTTGTTTTTGTCAAGCTTGATACCTTTTTTTCTGGTCTGGCCACAACCAACACAATGATGAGCCGAGTTCCTGCTCTCAGTCCTGACTTCAAATGGAATTCTCTGCTCGTGATTAAGTATGCTATTTGCTATAGAATTTTGATGACTTCTCATCAAGTAGGAAGAAATTCACTGCTATCTTTATGTTGCTGAGAGTTTTTATAATGAAAGAAAGCAGTTTCCTCAGATTTTTCTGCACCTATTGAGATAGTGAAATGTTTTGTCGTTTAATATTTAATGCAGAGAACTATATTAAAAATTACTAATTTTAAGCATTCTTTATATTCCAGAACTAAACCCAACTCAATCATGATGTATTATAATGTTATCTATATGTATTTACATATACACTCATACACGGATATATATCTATATAAATTTAATATGAACATCTGTTTCATAAATGTTAATAGATTATAATTTACCTTGTAGTTCTTGTCTGGTTTTGTTATTAAAGTTACATTAGCCTCATAAAAGTTGATGGGAAGCTTTCCTTCTTTGCTTATTCTCTTTATTTATTAACTAATGTGTATATTTAACAAATATTTATTTAGGAGGTGCTATAAAATACAAGAGTTATCTGTTTCTTAAATGTTTGAGAGAACGTACCTATAAATGACCTGGATCTTGGGTGAGTTTTTTCTTTATTTAGTGTGTTGTTGCATTTTTAACTGCTGACACAATATCTTTACCAGTTTATTTCTTCTTGATTCAATAGTAGTAAGTTATATTTTTCCCGGAAAGTTTCCATTTCACTTAAGTTTTTAAATGTCCTTCATAACTTCATCATATCAATGATTATTTTCATACATTTTAAAGTTTATAAATATATACTCCCACCAGATTATAAACTCTGTCAGGCCAGGCATTAAAACTATTCTTCTGAATATGCCTGGAATCTAATAATGGTAGGTGCTCACGTACTATAATATTGAGTGAGCAAATGAATGAATGAATGAATATCTACTTAAAGAAAACTGTGAGAAACCTTTTTGATCTCCATTTCATACACTGTTGTGGCACACTTGTCTATTGCTATTATTTACTATCTTTTATTACAAATAGAAATTGATGCATCTAATTTTAGTAGCAGATTTAGGAAGATTTTGCTGCATTTAAAGAATACTTCAAATTCATTTTAAGCAACCATTTTATGACTTTGTGTAGCTCTTAATATTTTTAATAACTTAATTCAATACTCTAAAACCAAATTTCGCTGCAACATGTTCAGAAAGTTTTCTTTCTTCCATGAAAATTGAACCTTTCTAACCAAGTAACAGTTGCTAAGGGATTTGGAATGGAGATTAGCATAGATTTGGGTAGCACAAATGATCCTTTGTGCATGGTAAACAGTCTACTTTTCATTTAAAAAATTAATATCCGTGTCTGTGATGCTCACTAAGACTAGTTTGAAAATAAGCTAAATATAATCCTCTTCTCTTTAATTTCCATGAGAGCAACACCACTCCATCTGATTATGTAATGTCAGAAAATTCAAGTTTACTGTCTAAATGCATAGTGCCTCCATGTCCTAATGCTGACAGTCTTAGGCAGTAATTAAACTTCTATCTCTTTAAGGATGTTCTGAAAATACACTCAGGGCAGGCAGTCCAAACAATCTGAATGTAGAAACATTTTAATTTTGTTGCCTCAGAATTTTGGAAATTACTCAGGGTTTGTTTGTGTTTTTTTTAATCTATTGGGTTTTGTTTCTTGTCTCTTGGTTTGTTTGTTTGTTTGTTTGTTTGTTTTTTAAGAGACTCCTACCCTTGCCACCAATTTCCTTCACTTTAGATCCTTGTCACCTTTCCCCAGGGGCATATCTCCACTATCCTCATTCTAACTGGCTACAAATCTACTGAAAGAAGTCCAAGTCCAGCTGCCGCAGGAGGGAGTTCTACCTAGCTGCTTCCATCTCAGGACTTTCAAAGAAGTCAGCTTTGGGACAAGATAATGTCTGTGCACAGCACATGACTTCTCTCTGGGACAACTTTCTTAGGGTCCATTGTATACCTCTGACTTGCCTTGTGTTCTGGAGATTTCCAAACTCATTACAAACGTTCAAATACACAATTCAATTTTCCCAAGGAGATCTTTTAAAACTGTTCCTCAAAGACTGCCTTACTGTAGCCACAAAGGACAATTAGGTGAAAACTTTATAGCGTCAACCAAGAGATAATACTATTCATAGGGACAGAAGAGGAAGTGAGAACGCACAGCAAAATCACTAGTCAAGATGAATTGTTAGACAGTGGCTAACGCATCACTTGAATGCATAGATGAATGAAAGGAGTAACTTCAAAAAGTCAAATACTTTATCTTCGAAAACTGTGTGATTAATTACTTCAGAGTTATTTATGGAGCATCCCAGGTACAGCTGGTATGCTAGTAGTTCTTGGGAGGCATGTAAAAATCACACCTCTATGGAGTTTATGATCCATTGAGAGTGATACAAGATCTCCTATAATCATATTGAAAATTATCTGAATTACTTTGAATTCCAAAATTTATCCTTGTATCAGAACATATGCTCCTATATTTTTCAGTTTCCAGATTTCTAGCCTTCTTCTGGTGTGGAGGTATGGCGGGGGGCAGTGGGCAGAGGTTCATTCCTCTCAAGTAAACCCTAAGCAACTGAAATACAATGAAACCCAGTAACACCTGGAGAGCAGGTGGAAGTCGGACAGACCTTTACATGACATAAGGTAAGGGTTAGACCAGTGATTCTCAAACTTGACTATCCATTGGCAGAGGTGGCTATGTAACTTGGGGTCCAGTACAAAATAAAATGTGATACCCCTTATTCAAACAGGAAATTAAAGTTTTCTTCTTTTTTCCATGTTCTCTTTCTTGACTATTAATGGTGCTTTTTATTTACTATTTAATAATGTTCCAAATAAAGAACATTTAAAATCTCAAATCATTGGCAATTATATTGGCAATTATATTGTGCAATGCCGGTTGTGAATGCAAATTTAAAAGCATTCAACTCATACACAGAATCACCAAAATTATGTAATTCTTATTTCACGGCTCAACAAACCTATGTATTTTGTTCTTACTACAACAGTGGAAATGTGGCACAAAACTAATCAATTGTCTTTATTTCACTTTTTGATTTATGCACATTCTACTAACATTCTCTATCTTTGGCTTACTGATGCATAAGGAAGGTCCAAAAGTCAAAGGTGTGCCCTATCTTTCCTTTTTCTTTCATGTAAGAGAAAGTCTGAATGGAAATGAAATGACTAATATACAGAAAGGACATAAGTAAGACAGGACAGGATAGGGGTCCTTGGTCATCTGTAGTGCTCAAAAAATCACTGTCTTCTGAGTTTGAAGCAACTTCTGGTTTGAATGGAAAGTGTAGTTTCATTGGGCTGTTCTTCCCCCATTGACTCAGTCGTAGTGTAATATGGATAACTTACTCTCACTTTAAGCCCCACTGAACTCCCATGCATGGTGGGTCCAATGGAATTCTGTGCTCCATCTCAGAAGCTATACGTGAATGGCGTGCTCCATTGTCCCATCAAACTTCACATCAAAACAGTTTCAAAGACAAAGTTATTATAAATTTCAAGATGGTGACAGCAGAGCCTTAAATTTTTTTTTAATGTTTATTTATTGTGAGAGAGAGCAAGCAGGGGAGGGGCAGAGAGAGAGAATCCCAAGCAGGCTCTGTCTGACCTGAGCTTGAGCACAGAGTTTGACTCTGGGCTCAAACTCACAAACCATGAAATCATGATCTGAGCTGAAATTAAGAGTTGGACACTTAACCTAATGAGTCACCCAGATGCCCCAACAGCAGAGCTTTAAACCAAGCACAGGGTCTTTCTGAGCCCAGGCCCATGAAGCCAACCGTGCATATTGGACTCATCTGAGGATCTTTAAAAAATACTGATACCTGGGAGTTGCCTTCAGAGGTTACAATTTAATTGATATTTAATTGATATTTAATCTGATATTCACCTGAATATCAGAACCATTACAAATCCTCTAAGAAATTCTATGTGTAAGCAAGGTTAAGAATCACTGGGGTTCAAAGGTTTTGGCATTACTGTTCAAGGGGAATGGAAGAAGTAACTAATATTCTAAGAAGTACATACTGGGACCATGAGTTACCACTTTTCACTACAGTATTAGAAGGATTATTTTTATTTTTATTATGAAAACAATCCAGTATACATCGCCATATGGAGAATGCACCTTCTCAGAAGTTTTGCTGCAATGCAAACCGGTTCCTGTTTAGAGGGCATATTGATAGCACTTATCCAACTCCTAAATGGTAATTAAAGCAGTGCTGTTTGTAAAAAAGAAAGAAGAAAGAAAGACAGAAAAAGAAAGAAAGAAAGGGAAAGGAAAGAAAAAAGAAAATAGAGGGAGATGAAATGAAAATGAGGAGAGAAGAAGGAGGAGGAGGAGGGGGAAGAGAGAAGAAGAAGGAGGAGAAGAGCAAGAGGAGGAAAAAGAAAAAGGCAGCAAATAGAGAAAACATAAGGTCCAACATAAGAAAGTGGTTAAATAAATTACAGTGTATCCACGTTCTTACTTGCCACGCAACCATTTAAAAAAATGATTTTAATCTACATGTGTTACCTAGGGGGAAGAAAAGGTTCATAATATAGTGTCAAGAAAAATATTTTCAGAACTATATAACTTATATGAGTTCATTTGTATAAAATATAAGTAGATAAGTTATTCATATTTATCTCTGTGTGTATGTATAGGTTAAGAAAAAAAATCCGGAAGAATATCAATCAAAGAAATAACAGTGGTTAGCTCTGAGTAATGGAATCTGCGTAACTCTCCACTGTTTGCTTTATACGTGTCTATGAAATTGAACTGCGTTACAGTTATGTGTTAGCAAAGAATGAGAAACAAATATTAATAGCAATACTAAAAGAAAAATCATTAAATTCCGATTCCAAAGACATTGTATGCATTCACACATTTGTTTTGCACCGAGGATGAAAAACAGCACTAAAGCTGTTTATGCTTTAGGCTCTCCATCTGAAAACTGTGGGTGCTGGTTCCTATCTCTTAGAGATAAGTGAAAGTTTATGTATTTCCAGAGACTAAATATGAATTCAGGCTATTATTCTTACAAATATTTAGTGTACATCCTGACTTTAAAACAGTATAATAAAGTATAAAATATTATAAACATAAAGTATTACGTGCTTCCTGATTTTGCTGTCTGACAAAATCAAAGTCATATCTCTTAGGCCAAGGCGCCATCAAAGACCTTATGATTTACATTGAAAGAAGCAGGGGAGTGATATTTTAGGATATTTAACATGGACCGGTCTCCCTCAAGTCCTTGCTATTGTTCCCAAAGATGTCCTTATTCCTTCAGAAAAAGATAAATGGTTGCAATTGTCCCTATTAGGATGGAGGAAAATCCAAAGGAAAGCACTTCCTCACTAATTCCCATCTCCATAGAAACCGCTCAGCTCCTCAAGCCTCTTGTCTACAGACATCAGTCCACAGTTTTCTGATATTAGGCAGCCTGAGCCCAGAGCCTGCGTTCTCTCACATTGTGATACCTTGAAGGGTGAGTGGAAAGAACAAAAAGACTTGTGCCAAATTTTTAAAAATCCCACTGCATCAAATTTAAATCCTTCCTGTATTTTTTTTTCAAGTTTCTAAGAAACTATCCCAAACCCAAGTTAAACAGACCCACGCAAAATGTGCCTCTTATCAGAATGCCCTTAATCCTGCATATCCCTTTCTGTTATTTACACTTAAATAGTGTATTGATAAGAATTTCCTCTCTCCTTTAACTTTTTTTTTTTTTTTTAATATGTATATCCTCAGAAGACTGAGATTAGGCTGTGGGAATTTTTACCTGCTGTGTGAATAAGTCACTTTAATGTGGAAGTGATAGATGAGTAGTATTCAAGTCCCCATGCCCCTTTGTTCCCATTCAGATCATGGGCTGGGGGATGTTATAGTAAATAGCCTAAGGTTGATTGGAAATAATTTAACTCAGTGGCTAATTGGATTTAATAATTACACCAGCGCCTTAAGTGCATTGAAGTCCGTTGACCTGAAAAAGAATGATCAAACTAGAATTCTGGGGTTAGCTGGGATGATAGAAGTTTAGAGCTGGAACTTTAGAGATAATTTAAGTCAGGATTCTAACCTTAGTTTGGGTAAGCCAAGGAATTTAAAAAACAAACCAGCATCAGAGTCCCCAGCCACACCCACTGAGTCAGAATCTACAGGACTGGGGGGGCTAAAATTCACATTTTTATTGATATGCAAAATTATTTCTATAAGCAGCTAAATTTGGGAACTGCTTTCCTAGTATTACCTGTCATTCTCCCCGCAGCCCATTTTACAGATGATAACATCGGTACATGGAGGTCTGGCTCAGAGATTACAAACTCAGTTCCTTCCAGATCCAGATGATGAAGCAGAGGGTGGGCCAGAATAACACAACGGAGAGCAGTGAGGACGGTGGCCACTAAGACAGCACGAGCTCCAGTCAAGGGCATGGTACTACTCGGCTCTGGTCAATCGTCATAGAAAATGCAGGCACAAGATCAATGGATTATCCTTTTTTTTTTTTTTTTTTCCAAGAGAAACTGGATATCCACGTTTTTAGGTGGAATTTTCTAATCTTCTCAATGCTGTAGGAAAAACAAAGCAGATGTTTGGACTGAACCACGGCCTGTAGCTACCAGTTTGCCACTCCCTTATAAAAATAAAAAAGTGACTTGTCAAGCATCATGCAACACTAGGAGAGAGTGACGGAGGTTTCTTGGCACTCCAATCCAAGCTCATTTCCCCTGTCCTATGCTCCTGTTTCTTCAAGTGATAGCAACTTGTGAAAGTCAGAGGGAGGATGACCTTTACATTTCCTCCCAACACGAAATTCTATGATTTTGTCCTAGGCAACAGCTAGAAGGCTTTTTTACAGTGGTTTCACATCCCTCTTTTAAGAGACTCTCTTGGCCTTTAGAAAGGCACAGTTTGCACACTGGTTAAAGTAAAAGCTAATGGCTTGATGAACACATAGGACCAGTCCTCTAATCATGTCCCCAGCTCCAGATCAACAATCAGGAGCTGACGGCTCAGTAGCTTTGTTTTCATTACATCTGTCTTGAAAAATAAGGAGTTATCAAAATTTAGATTAACCACCTTAAAAACGGGCTTCAGGGAATATTCACAACTCTAGGTGAAACGCTTAGACACAAACACTGAACAGGTTAAACACAGCGACCCTCACTGATGTGCTACGACTTGACACGACCATTGGCTATCAGCTCCTGCCCCACCAGCCCCAGAAACACCCTCTCCTCCAGCCCCTTACGCTTCCCTGAGTGACAGCAAACCCATAGGCAACAACCCAGGGTTGCAAAGTGCCTGAGTCACAAGGTACTGAGAAGGCTTGCAACGCTAAAATTGCCTTCCTGGAAAGGCACGAAATTCCACACTTCACTTTCTCACACCCCTTGATATTCTATCCCTTAGAAATGCATTTTGGTTAAATGGCTGACCTCTTTTCAAATGAGAAACCCCCTGGGAGGGCCCTACCCTAGGGTCGATTTGTTTAGCAGTTGGCTTTAGTTGAGGGCTCCTGAAAAGCCACATGGTTGTGATGCAAAGGAAAGGCAACTCAGGGGTACAGGTCACTTCAGAGGGTCAAAGACTCGTTGAGACATCGGGACTGGGGGAAAAGCAAACAGCAAAAATACCTCCACAATATCGCCACACTTGGTTATGAAGGGAAAGGTAAGAAAAGGACTTGGAAATAAACCCAGAGTGAACTTAATCTTACCTCAAAACTTTACTTGGGGATATCTGGTGAAGGAGTCAGGGAGTCAGGCCTGGCCAGACGCTGTTGTCCTCATGCTGGGGGAAGCTTCAAAGCCCTAAGAAATCTTGTTTTTCTCTCAGTCATACCTACCACTTTTCCTCCCCCGCCCACCATCGTTTTTTTTTCACATCTTGAATTGGTAATTATTTTTTAGTCATTTATGTTGAAATTTTATGACAACTGACCAGGATTTGTTTTCAATTCAAACAAAGACCAGTTATGATTTTTTCTATTAAGACCCAAACCAAGCAAAAATCCTTATATTGATTACACAGGGCACATGTCATTCCTTTCTTAATTAGTTAATGATTTTTCCTTAGGAACATCTCTGCATTATTGATATGTACTAGAAGAAAGAAAAGGCTCACCATTTTGATGCTCTAATACCCACAAATGCCGCAATTACAGTTGTTAAAAGTAGCTGACTTTAGAGAGCTGCTTCTTGCCTGGAGTGCCAGCTGAGCTCAGAAGGACTCTTTGGAGCAATGTGCTTCCTGTGCCTGTAAACTTTTCTTGTTTTTTAACTTAAAAACTATGGGTTTGTCAGATATAATAAAAATGAATTCAACAATAATAGTTTCCTTCCTTCCTTCCTTCCTTCCCTCCTTCTCTCCTTCCCTCCTTCCTTCTTCTCTTCCTTCCTCCCTCCCTCCCTTTCTATCTTTCTTTCATTTAAAAATAATTTGTTGGGGTGCCTGGGTGGTTCAGTCAGTTGAGCATCTGACTTCAGCTCAGGTCATGATCTTACATTTCATGGGTTTGAGCCCGTGTCAGATTCTGTGTATGTGTGTGTGTGTCTCTCTCTCTGTCCCTTCCCTGCTCATGCTCTGTCTCTCTGTCTCTCTCTCAAAAATAAAATAAACATTAAAAATTTTTTTTTAAATAATTTGTTGAGGGGTGCATGGGTGGTTCAGTCAGTTGAGCGTCTGACTCTTGATTTTGGCTCCAGTCATGATCCAGGTTGATGAGGTCAAGCCCCACATTGAGCTCCACACTAAGTGTGGAGACTGCTTAAGATTCTCTCTCTCTCTCTCTCTCTCTCTCTCTCTCTCTCTCTCTCTTTCTCTTTCCCCTCCCTGTCCCTCTCCACTCATGCTCTCTCTCTCTAAAAAAAATAAATAAATAAAGGACTAAAAATAATTTGCTGAACGCCAAAGATATTCCAGGCATTGCTCTAGCCTCTTGGGATTGCAAAGATGAATAAAACACTATTTCTGTGTTTGAGGGAATTCTTAATATGAACAAGGTCACTTGTTCATTCCAGAATGAAGACATCAACAAATTGCTACATCAGAGGAGAGGAGAGAGTGATGAGCTCACGCTCCACGAAGTAGTCAGGAAAGTGCAGAGAGTGCACGAGAGCCATGCTAAATGATGGGGGGGGAGTGCTAAGTACAAAAGGAAAAGAGCACTTTAAGCGGGAGGAACAGGCTGGCGCAAAGGCAAAGTGGGATCAAGGAAATGTGTGCTGGTTCCTCGTGACTGGAAATTAGTTGGAAACAGTGGAAAGGTGGATTGAAATAGCAATCATAACCTCAGAAAGGGATTGGAGTATTAACTCAGAATGACACGCTAATAAATGTGGACTTAATTCTGGAGAAAATTGGGATTTGTTGTCAAATGTTAAGTGAGACCAAAATTGTATTTTACGTTTTTTTCTAGGTGCTGGGGGTGGAGGAGGGGAGTGTAGATAGACTAAAGGTGATGTTTTCCCACATATCGATTTTAATCCACTAAAGAACCGGAGGGAGACAAAATTTCCTTGTCTTCTCTGTACAGATATGGATTCAGGCTGAAAAAGGTTAAGTTAGATGCCCAAGGCCAAATGATAGACTGAGGATTCAAACCAGATCTCCTGATTCTTGTCCCAGTGAGAATCCATGGCCCCTGCTGGCTTCTTCTCAACGTGGTAACAGTAACCACTAGTGAAAGGACACTTACAGTTGGCCAGGCACTGATCTAGGCTCATTGCCTTCATTGCCTCTTCTGAATCACAGTGAAATGTGTGAAATCTAAATGACTGTGTATGGTAAATAAGAGACCGAAGTCTGGAGAGATTAAACAAGGACTCAAGGATGCATTAGCTAGTCATGACGCTGGGACTCAAAACTGGCTCTATCTGAATCAGGACACCGGCTCTTAGCTACTCTGCCGTAGCTCTTCCCAACACTTAAGAAGAAAAACAAAAACACGCCATCAGTCTGCCCTGGAAGAGGCATCCACAGACGTTGGATAAGCGTTGAACGAAAGTTGGAGTCATGAGGCAAATTAGCGGCAGAGCCAGACCTAGAAAGAAACCAGGTCTCTCCACCAACGTTCGTCACACAACCACGCTGGACAGCAATCCACTTCAGACCTAATTTAGACAGACGAAGTTGTCAAACCCACATGGAGAGAGTTTACAGAATGCCTGACGTTGGCTTGAAATCTCCGGCCTCCAAGATAAATTTTTCAAAACCTCATCTCCTTTCCGGTATGCTGCCAGCCCGGGGAGGTGGCTCAGACGGGAGCTGACCCCTCGGATGGCCTAATACTCAGATCTTGAAAAGTTCAGCAGTCATCTCGGAAAACTAGATGAGAGGGAAAGAGGGATTTGTGCTGGTTACAATGAAGAGCCTTGACCAATATTTAATTTTTAATTCACATAAAATGAGCTCAGCAAAATAACAGGCAGTGAAAACACTTCACAAAGCGAGCTGTCACTGCATACCATACTTTGAACATTACTTAAAACACGATTTCTCATTGAAACAATCTAGAAAAATGTGATTACGCCAGAAAGAAAATGAAGGTATATGCTAAGGAGACATTTGTCTTCTAGGAATTTAACTACAAAATAATTAAATTCAATGGAGTGTGTAATTATACAAAAACGAAACCCGATCTCCCTAGAAACTTCCCTCCTACTACCTCAGGGGAACGAGCCAGATCCTGTGTTTTTTCTTGTTCGCATTTTCTGTATTAATCTTGTCGTGATCTGTAGAAAAGAATCCCATTATACATTTCAGATGGGTTTCCCATCTTCTGGAGTCTCACAGAGGAGAAGAGTCTGTTCTGTCATTGCTGCATGTGCTATCAGGTCCCTCCTGGCAAGCAGAAGAGACCGAGGGTGCAGTGGCCCTTGGCTGTGGCCCATCTGTGTGCCCAAGACCGTGACCCTTTGTAGAACAAAAGCCTTTCTCATTACAGGCACCAGGCTGATAAAACTGAGGTTTTTTTTTTAACTATACCATTCAGATAAATCTCTTCAACATGTTCACAGACTAAACTCTAACTGACACAGAATATGTCTTTTCAAAAGTATATTTTGGGATAACCTCATTTAATTAACATTTAGTGGCTTATTAAAACTGAAAGGAGATAAGACGGGAATGCATTTTTCAGATTCCAGTCGGATTTTTTACCTTTCTGTTAACTATGTGATCCACATACATTTAAATTCTGTTCCATAGTATAACTTTTCCTTCATATTTTCATCAGTACCTTGAGAAAGAATCTTGCTCAGTATATGGTATCTGAAAATTGATAACAACTTTCCTGAATCCGTTTGCTCTGAGTTAATCACTTAGCAATTACTATTGAGGCTATTTTTTTCCCCAGCGGAGTTTGCCATCATGTGGGGAAGTATGTAGCCACGAATAAATAGGCATTTCCCACAAGCCATTCTTCATTACATGACGGCAGCAGGTTTAAAAAGAAGAGACAAGGCATACCTGGGTGGCTCAGTCGGTAGAGCTTCCTTCTGACTTGGGCTCAGATCATGGTCTCCTGGTTCATGAGTTCGAGCCCCTTATCAGGCTCTCTGCTGTCAGGGCAGAGCCCACTTTGTATCCTCTGTCCCCCTCTCTCTCCGCACCTCCCTCGCTCATGCTCTCTCTCTCTCAACAGTAAATATTTACAAAATAATAATAATAAAATATAAAAAAGTAAAAAGTAAAAAGAAGAGACAGATCCACCCTTGCTCTTTTCTCTCCCAGTCTCTCTCCTTATTCCTTTTCCATGCCCTTTAAAGGGGCTTTGAGCAAAAAGAATTCTGAGTTACAACCTTAGCAGCAGTAAGTGGAAAATCTCAGCCACCATTATTCTTGCCTGCATACACACAAATTTCTTTTGTCATATTAAGAGATTGGTGATATAGTGGGAGAGGTGTCACAATAACTTGCCATATCTATCTTCGTGGTTCTCTTGACGAAAGCATTATGGCAATTTTGGGATTCTACAGGGTGCTCCTCTTTAACGTCAAGTCCTCACAATTCTTTCCCCTCTTCTCCAGAACTTTCCCCTGCTGTCTCGCACCATTTGCTTTTCAGGACCCTCACTTAGCCATGACGACCCTGAAGCAGAAGTTGTAAGTTCAGAAAAGCATGAAAACCTTCCCATTTCTCTCTTTTCCTAAGATAAGACACCCACTATGGAGCAAAGATAGAGTCCCCAGGCTAGCTGCTTCAAGGGCTTATCAGTTCCAGAAGAAACGGATTGTTTTGAAAGTCCTTTGATATATACTTTAAGGTGAGATTTGGGGGTTCTCTGGAGTGAATTTTCATGTGGATGTTATAAACCCAATAGAAACGTTATTGACCTATGCCATTTGTGAATATGCCTACAGTCAATGCCCAAATCAAATCCCTGCCTTTCTCCAGGAACCCCGTGGAGTTTACAGATTAATTCAATTGCAGAGTTAGGATCTTTACTGTGATCCTCTGCAGGGCAGTAAAAAGAGCAAAGGACTTTAGGGATAGACTGTCGGAGTAGGAACAATAGGTCTTAGTGAAGTTTTGTTTCGTTTTGTTTTGTTTTGTTGAATGACTCCCTCTAACTTTAGTACAGGAAGGTTTCTCAAAACATAAGCAAAGAAGATTCCTTGTTCTGTTTGTGTACAAGCACGTGTATTTAATGATTGCGAGTCAAAATATATCACAAAACCTTAGTCTTTGTGGAAAGGGCTGCATTTGCATCGAAAGAGGATGGCTACGAGACAGAGACCTGATCCAACTGCATCACAATACTTCATTTTCAGTCTTTCTTCTGAAGCCATGACACCAACCGTCCTCACAAGCTGGGAGTGTGAACTGCTTTCTGAGCTTTCAAGCATGGCTTGTTTTCTTCTTTCTTTTTTCACCTGTCTCTCTCTCTCTCTCTCTCTCTCCCTCTCCCTCTCCCTCTCTCTCTCTAGGGAGAAAGAGAGAGAGAGAGAAGGAGAGGGAGAGAGAGAGAAATAAGTGAAGTTTCAAGGACACAGTGCCGGTTGCATAGATATTAACCGACTTTTTTCTGACTACAGGATGTCTGTGGGCTCCAAGCAATTTCAATTTCAGTTACCCACTGCGTGTACCCTGCATTACAATGTCTGCATTTACCAGACCCAAACAGAGAATTCCTTATGTGAGTTTACGGTTTTCATACCTATAAATGTATCTATTAACTCTTTTCCATGCATAGGGCTAGAAACAAATTTTTCACGTACAGTTTGACAAAGTGAAACATTAAATTTGAATGATATAAGCTAGATGACCAAAATCAGTCATAAAATAACTTCAAAAACTTTTTAAAATATTTGTTTATTTTTGAGACAGGGAGAGAGAGAGAGAGACAGAGTAAGGTGGGTGGGGGGAGTTGCAGAAAGAAAAGGAGACACAGAATCTGAAGCAGGCTCCAGGCTCTGGGTTGTCAGCACAGAGCCCGATGTGGGACTCAAACTCACGAACCTTGAGATCATGACCCGTGAGATCATGACCCACAAGTTCATGACCTGAGCTTGAAATTGGATGCTTCACCGAATGAGCCACCCAGCGCCCTAGTCATAATGTAACTAAAATATTTCATTGCCAGACACTCTTCTAAACATAATTTTGTTTCTTAATGTTTTCAGATTCTTAAACTACTACATTCTCTTTTCTTTTTTTGTAATTATATTTATAAATGGTAAAACTTAGAGTCAGAAATTGAGCATCTGATTCATTTCACCTTGAAAAAATCAGTTGTGGATTATCAGTGGGGGGAGGAAGTATATAGCCACCAATATCATATCACATAATATCCATAATGTCACACAATATCCATAATATAGCACATGATATTGATGGGAGTTTGGGGTGATGATGGGAATTCAGAGCCAACGGCCAAGAAAGAATTATTGAAGATGTCTTTGGTGCAAAAAGGTGATTCCATTAAAGCATGGGGACAGAAAGAGTTGCACTGGGGTTGTGACAGGTAACTGATCATATACCCTCAGGTTGGGAGGGGTCAGGGATAGAGTAAGTCTCTAAAGCACATTTTGGAAGCAAGGTTTTCAGGACCTTGAGGGGCTAGGTATTGTTAGGAAAACACCATTTATTACTGTTTATAAAACCTCAGTGGTGAGACCCTTCAGATGTATATCAGGGGGCCACAAGCTTGGAGTATGATTACCAGCATATATCTTGGGGGAGCTGAGATCAAGGAAGTTTCCAAAGGAATTCTTATATGTTAAAGTAGACTTACAGGATAGTGAGGGGTCAGGATAATGTTAAGCCAAGGTTCTCTTTTGCCCCTAGAAAAGTATCATCATCGAGGCAGCTGAGCTCCTAGAGGGAGGTCACTCTGCCTGTTTCAAGGACTTGTCACTGGGCTGTAGGCAGTAAGGGAATTTGATTTTTCATTTGCTTTTGTTTCCCACATCACCAGGGCAAACATTTAAGCCCTCTTACATCTTGATAAGGGTAATATTAGGGCTCCAGGAGTAAAAGTCTACAGGTTTCTGGAGATTAGGCTATGGATAAGATTGCCTTTTTCTTGCAGTTTACTAAGTTATCCGTAAACTGAAGGAGACTCCTGTCCTGCATGACTGTGATCAACCATTTGCTTTTTTTTCCTTTCCCCCATTCTTGGGCAGCCGGGAGTGTCCGAGGAATATCACACATATCACACCTGGCGGGGGGGGGGGGGGGGGGGGGGGCTGCCTTTAGCCTGTACTTGGCCCTCAGCTTGCCCCATGCTCCCTCATCAATATCATACCATATCTGTATCTTTTTTTCTTTTCACCTGTTTGATTTAAACTACTAAGAACAGAAATTTTGTAAGAATGATTTAAGCCTCATATTTTTGGTTTAACTTTCACATTTTTGTTGATGTTGATTCAACTGAAGGGAGTGAAAAAAGGAAGATATTGATTTTAGGAGCTGAGAGTGTGCCATAATAGTAATGACTTCTGGCTGCCATCACAGTGCAGCTCCTACTGTCCCCCACCAAGCCCCTGGGATGTCCGCCTAGTTGTGTCCCTTTCCCTTCACACACATTCTTGCCTTCCCTCTGTAAGCTTTTGCTCATAACAAAGGTCAGAAATAAAACGTTTGCCAAGTCCTGAGCATACTTTATGCTATGTGAGTTAGTTTGTACACACCATTCTATTTAACTTCCAAAATAATCCTCAGAGGTACAGGTCTCTACTTTACAAAAAAAGAAACTGAGGCTCAAAGAGGTGTGCTTCCTTGCCTCAGGTCACGGATCAAGTAAGTGCCAGAATGGCAAGTTTTAAAAAATGGCGTGAAGCGTTGCAACTGATGTATACAGAATATATGGCAGGAATGCGATGGGGTGGCCTCTTCTACCCTGTGGGAGGAGGGGGTGAGGCATTAGTTAAGACTTCAGCAAAGAGAGGACTGGAGCTGAGCTCTGAAGATGAGGAGAAACCCAGAGTTTTCTGATTCCAAAGTCAAGGCCATTCACACCATACGCTTTCATTATCTCCTCTTCCTGTCTGTCTATCCGGAGAGACAAAGTCTGTCCTTCAGCGCCAAGATCAGATTCCACTACCTTCATAGAAACTTGCTGACAACCTTCGTCCTTTGAACTCCTTGAGCAATCATTTATTAGACAATTTAAATGATGAATAAGAGTATGCAGTCTAATGAGATCCTTTTGTCTTTGAAATGTTTGTTTTATAAATTCTTATGCGTTTGTCCATATTTGGGGCCTATCACACCAAGTATACAGCAAATTGTCTTCATCACACTTTTTACTATTTTTCTTCTAGTGCCTTGGAAATTGCCGCAAAAATCTCAGATGCTTCATAGATCTTTCATATAATTTTAAGATTGTTCTAAGGTTTTAATTAAAACTGACAGTTACTAAGTCCTAACTGTATATCTGACACTACTATTCAAGCATGATAAAAACATTAGAAAATGAAAGGAGAAGAGGTAGTCAATCTAATTAGTATGAGTGTTTTTTATTAAAAATTTTTTTTTAATTTATTTGTTCTTTTTTAAGTAAACTCTACCCCCAACAAGGGGTTTGAATTCACGACCCTGAGATCAGAGTCACGTGCTCTACCAACTGAGCCAGCCAGGGCCCCCAATATTTTGTTTATTGCTTTTAATTTTTTAATTTGAGCATACTTGCCACACAATGTTACATTACTTTCAGGTGTACAACACAGTGATTCAACAAGTTTATACGTTATGCTGTGCTCCCCGCAAATGTAGCCGCCTTCCGTCACCTTACAGTGTTAGTACAATATCGTTGACTATATTCCTTGTGCCATGCCTTTTATTTCCTTGATTTATTCATCCCATAACTGGAAGCCTGTATCTCCTGCTCCCTTTCACTTCTTTTTCTTAACCCCCCACCCCATTCCCTCTGGCAACTATCAGTTTTTTCTCTGTATTTATAGGTCTGGTTCTGCTTAAATTATAAAATATTTTAAATAAATAAAGTTTTATACAGTAATCCAAATTAAGCAAATATGAAGACCCGCCCCCTCAGTAAAAAATCCTTGCAGAAGTCAGTGCGTGGCTTCCTTCCCATCCTTCTCTTCCTTTATAAGAATGGCACCCTACAGCCTTGATCTGTAATCCTTCATTGCTCAGGCATATTTGCCTAAAGGGCAGATTTCTTCTATTAGACACCACTGCCCCTACTGGGGGTCACAGACTGTGACCTATTCGTTTTTATGTCTCCAGCAGCCACACAGGACCTGACAGGTACATAGTAGATGCTTAATGTTGAGTGAATAATGAAAGAATAAGGGTGTACATTTATGTTTAATTCCAGAGAGCTGTGGGGCCCCTGGGAAGTCATCTGGAAGAGTCAGAGAAGATTCAATTTAGAATGATGCTTGAATTTAGACATAGAAGATCAGTGGGAGTTGAACAAATAGGTGTGGAGGAGAAGATGTTCTAAAAAGGAAGTCCACGTACAAAGGCATAGAAGATGAGAAAGTCAGGTACATTCAGGGAATGTCAAACAGTCAGAGTGGCCCTTAGAGCTCTTCAGGAAAGATTCGCCGCACCCCCACTGAGGCCTTGATTCTTGGACACCACCAATAATTTTTCCTTCCCAGAAGTACAGATAAGATTTCAACAGATTGTAGCTTTTGTTCTGAAGCAAGTTATTGCAAGACCTCCGTCTCCATTTTCAGAGACAATCTGCTTATCTACTAAATAGAGGAAGCATAGACTGTCTACAGGTGCCCTGCATAAAAGTCCTTCTTGATTTACAAAGTATGCTCTTATTTATGTCTTAGTAAAAAAAAAAAAAAAAAAAAAAAAATGAAGTAGTCCAATTTTTAAAAAGAACAAATTGAAGAGTTTAGAATACCTGATTCCAAGACTTACTGTAAAGTTACAATAATCAAGACCATATAATAATGGCAAAATAAGCAAACAAACAAAAGATATATAAATTAATGGAAGACAATGGAATATAAATACAGATCCACATGTATATGGTCAATTGATGTTTTGACAATTTAATGGAGAAAACATAGTCATTTCAACAAATGGTGCTGGAATCATTAGATATATACATTAAAAACAAACAAATTGGGGTTCCTGGCTGGCTCAGTTGGTGGAGTGTGTGACTGTTGATCTCAGGGTTGTGAGTTAGAGCCCCATGCTGGGTGTAGAAATTACTTAAAAATAAAATCTTTTTTTTAATTTTTATTTTTATTTAAAAAAAATTTATTTTAATGTTTATTTATTTTTGAGACAGAGAGAGACAGAGCATGAACGGGGGAGGGGCAGAGAGACAGGGAGACACAGAATCGGAAGCAGGCTCCAGGCTCTGAGCTGTCAGCACAGAGCCCGACGCGGGGCTCGAACTCACGGACCGTGAGATCATGACCTGAGCCAAAGTCGGATGCTTAACCGACTGAGCCACCCAGGCACCCCAAAACTAAAATCTTAAAAAAAACAAACAAAACAAAAACAAAAAAACTTACCTAACCGTATACAAAAATTAATTCAAAATTAATCATAGACCTAACAATTAAACCTAAAACTATAATATTCCTGGGGAAAGACACAGGAGATTGGGGTTAGATAGAACATGAAAAGTATAACTCATAACATCATGAAAGCAAAAAACTGACAAATTAGACTTCATCAAAATTTATAACTTCTGTTCATCAAAATACAGTGCTAAGAAAATGAAAAGACCCTCAATTCAGAGACTGAGATAAAATATTTGCAACACATATACATAACAAAGGACATGTGCCCAGAATACATAAAGAATTCTCAAAACCTAAAAGAAAAGAAACCCAATAAAAATAAATAAATAAGGGGAAAGAATTTGAATGGATGGTTCACTATTGAAAATATGCAAATGGTAACAACAAAATCCATGAAAAATGCTCAACATTATTAATCATTAGGAAAATGCAAATTAAAATGACAATGAGATATTACTAAACACTGGCATGGCTAGAGTTGTTTTTAAAACTCTCATTGGGGCGCCTGGGTGGCTCAGTCGGTTGAGCATCCGACTTCGGCCCAGGTCATGATCTCATGTCCATGAGTCAAGCCCCACGTCGGGCTCTGTGCTGACAGCTGGGAGCCTGGAGCCTGTTTTGGATTCTGTGTCTCCCTGTCTCTCTGACCCTCCCGCATTCATGCTCTGTCTCTCCCTGTCTCAAAAATAAATAAACATTAAAAAAAAAATTAAAAAAATAAATAAATAAAAATAAAACTCTCATTATCAGGGTGCCTGGGTGACTTAGTCATTGAAGCATCCCACTACGCTCAGGTCACAATCTTGTGGTTCACTGGTTTCAGCCCGTGTCCGGCTCTATGCTGACAGCTCAGAGCCTGGAGCCTGCTTCAGATTCTGTGTCTCCCTCTCTCTCTGTCCTTCCCCTGCTCTCTCTCTCTCTCTCTCTCTCAAAAATAAAATTATCAAGTGCTGACAAGGAAACAGAACAATTTCTGGTGAAAACATGAATGGTTATAGTCACTTTGGAAAAGTTTGGGAGTTTCTTATAAAGTGAAATACGCACTTGCCATACAACTCAGCAATCTCATTTCTAGATATTTACCCAAGAGAAATGAAAACATATGTCCAGATAAAGATTTATATGCAAATGTTTATAGCAGCTTTATTCAGAACCACCAAAAACTGAGAACAATCTAAATACACACGAGTCAGTGAAGGAATAAGCAAATTGTTGTACATCCATACAGTGGAGTACTACTCAGCAACAAAAAGGAACAGACTACTGGAACACCTGGGTGGCTCAGTTGGTTGAGCGCCTGACTTCAGTTCAGGTCATGATCTCACAATAGGTGGGTTTGAGCCCCGCATCGGGCTCTGTGCTGACGGGCTCTGTGCTGACAGCTCAGAGCCTGGATCCTGCTTTGGATTCTGTGTCACCCTCTCTCTCTGCCCCTCCCATGCTCACGCTCTGTCTCTGTCTCTCAAAAATGCATAAATGTTAAAAATTTAAAAAAAAAAGAGGAGTAGACTACTGATGCATCTAACATGGACAAATCTCAAAAGCGTTATCTAAGTGAAAGAACACAGACACAAAGGCTTTATAATGAATGATTCCATTTATATGACATTTTGGAAGAGGCAATACAGTAGGGACAGAAATCAAATTAGGAGTTGCCAAAAATGGAGGTGGAGTGAGGGAATTCACCAAAAGGACATGAGGGGTGCCTGGGTGGCTCATTCAGTCAAGCATCTGACTTCAGCTCAGGTCATTTTCCCACAGTTAGTGAGTTCAAATCCCACATCAGGCTCGCTACTATCAGCACAGAGCCCCCTCTAGATCCTCTATCCCCCCTCTCTCTCTGACCCTCCCCCAAGCCCCCTCTGTCTCTCTCTCTCTCTGTTTCTCTCTTTCTCAAAAAAAAAAAAAAAAAATTAAAAAAATAAAGGGTCAGGAAAGAACCTTTTACAGTCATGGAGTTTTCTATATCTTGCTTGTGGTGCTGGTTATACAACTGTATATGTTTGTCAGAACTCATCAAACTGTGCATTTGAAGTGTACCATGTGTAAATTGTATCTTACTTACCATATGTGACAGAAACCTGTCTTAGCAATCCAAAATAAGAAGAAAGTAGAGATTAGATTATACTAAGAATACTCAATTGCTGTTCTGAAGAAAATACAAAAGGGACCCGAGACTCTTCCCTCGTTATAGTCCCTTGGCCATATTGGGTTGACAACCACCTTCTGTTGGTTCCCATCATCTCTGAGCCCAAAACCGCTCAAATGACAACACATAGCATTTCAAGCAGTGGGCATGGTTTTACATACCTAAAATCTAAAAGAGCATAATGACAACTAAAAAACTTTGATTTGGCCCCCAGCTATTCTGGATGCCGACTTGGAATTTTGTTCCCACTACCTGGACTTAGGATTGTGACACACACACAATTGTAATTCGGTACATTGGACTGTTACCAGACTAAATCATTACTACTCATGTGTTTCCAACGGGACTGCCTTCTCGTTCTGATGATTGTTATTTATTATCTGGGCCACTTGTCTATCCTGTTAACGAAGAAAAAGTGGCATTACCAGCAGTCCGCTTGAAGCCAGGCCAATCAGATCACAACATCACTACATTGTGGAGCATCTTTTGTCCACTAAAAAGGTGTAATCAAAACATGGAAATTGTTAAACAGTTCTCTTAGGCCACTGCCCCTGTTTGGATGCCTCTGGGATTTAGATCCCAGAATAAGTCATTCTGTACCACGGATCACATCATGAGAGTGAACCAGATTGCCTAAAAAAAGAGTATGTTGAGAAGCCAAAGTAGCTGTCGCAGAACAAAATCCTCAGAAACATCAATAAAGAGAGCTATGAATAATATCAAAAAATGAAATGACCTGAGAGGCAATAAAAGAGCCAGGTAGGATCGTAGAAGCCAGGGGAGTAGAGATTCAAGGGCTTATTGTTCCACTGTGTCAAAATCCATCAGTAAGGTACGGATTGGAAAATGTCCATTAAATATGGCAGTGTGGTGGTCAGGGTGATTCATACTGAAACCATATTTTGTTGAGTGATAGAATCGGAAACAGGATGGCTGGGGTTTAAAAAAAAAAGTGTGTCAGGGGGAGATAGGAGATGGTTCTTGCAAGAAACATGCCTAGAAAGGGGAAGAAGAGAGACTGGACTGTAGCTCAAGTGAATGCAGAAAAGAGAGTCTATTTTTAGACTGCCTTCTGTCCTTAATCTCACACTCTCTTCTAGCACTTTACCCCAAGTCTGTCAACTTGCTCAAGTCTTGACCATCTAAAAGTTGTTGGAAAGGCCAAAGAAACATGGATCTAGGTAGATAGACATTCCTCAGAATCACACAACATAGGGAAAAGCTGTCCTGTATGAGCAAGAAGCCACTAGTAAGATTGAGAACTTCTAGAAGCATATCATTATTGCTACAGTGTGGACACCACCAAGGAAATACCAGTCAATGCCACGCAGCATCAGCTGAAAGAAAACAGAAGAACCAGTGGAAATATAGGCATCACCCTGCCTGTAACTTAACGAGAACATGTGAGCATCAACCTCAGTGACATCCAGAATCCTAGTTGAAGAGAGTCTGGAAGCGTATGAAAATCCGAAGCGTATGAAATGAGAAACCATATGTAAAAGGTATGGTTTGCAAATTTACATCTATTACAAGATAATCCTATTTTTGTCAAGACTAGAACAAGGTAATACGGATAACTGAAGTCTAAAGGTAATAGGGGAAAAATAATTTTATTTTATTTTTTGATGTTTATTTATTTTGAAAGAGAGACAGAGAGAGATGAGTAAGGGAGGGCCGGGAGCGGGGGCGGGGGGGGGGGGGGGGGGGGGAAGAGAGAATCTCAAGCAGGCTCCGTGCTGTCAGCACAGAGTCCGACACAGGGCTCAATCTCCAGAACCAAGAGATCATGACCTGAGCCAAAACCAAGAGTCGGGAGCTTAACCAACTGAGCCACCCAGATGCCCCCGGGGAAAAATCATTTCAAATAGCACTTAAAATGTCTTCCTTTCTTTGATCCTTTTAGTGGAAATTGTAATTAATAAGTGGCATGGTCAGTATTTTGAGTTTCATTTTTGCTTCTGTACGTCTCCTCCTACAGTGCACTAATAAGTAGTAAAAGAGCCAAAGGAAGACAGCCGGCAGGAAGAAAAACAAAATGCTTCGATCTCTCATTTATTGGATAACCAGCCAGTGAAAAGCCGAGCATTGGTGGAATGTATCCATATTACAATGTTTACACCAACAATGAAATATCTAAGAATATGCAAAAAGATGTGCAAAGAATAAAAATTTGTTGAGGTTTTGGGGTAAAACAGTTTAACATTTTAAGGGGTGCCTGGGTGGCTCAGTCGGTTAAGCGCCAGACTTCAGCTCAGGTCACGATCTCGCGGTCCATGAGTTCGAGCCCCGCGTCGGGCTCTGGGCTAATGGCTCAGAGCCTGGAGCCTGCTTCCGATTCTGTGTCTCCCTCTCTCTCTGCCCCTCCCCTGTTCATGCTCTGTCTCTGTCTCAAAAATAAATAAACGTTAAAAAAAATTTTTTTTAAATAAAAAAAAATAACATTTTAGGGGCGCCTGGGTGGCTCAGTTGGTTGAGCATCCGACTTCGGCTCAGGTCATGATCTCACGGTTCGTGGATTCGAGCCCCACATCAGGCTCTGTGCTGACTGCTTGCTCAGAGCCTGGAGGCTGCTTCAGAATCTGTGTCTCCTTCTCTCTCTGCCTCTCCCCTGCTCACGCTTTGTCTCACTCTGTCTCTCAAAAATAAATACATGTAAAATAACATTTTAAATAAACATTTTAAAACATAGGGGAAAAAAGTGACGGTCAAAGGACCATGAAGGGGCATACTAATATGGATCACAGCATTGGATTGAAAATGTTTGCAGTGAAACTAATTTGAGTTCTAGAGCAAAAAGCATAAGCCAAGAGGGACGTAGCCCAGCCCGCCTTTGTTCTTCTGTGTGTCTTCGTTGGGCCTTGTGCTAGTTGAACCCTCAGGGTTCTTTCCTTTCGTGAAGCCTGGCTCTCTCTTCTTACACCCAGTGTCCTCCCAGATTCAGCTGCTTTTTCCATCTCTCAGTTGAACCACCAACTACTTTCTTGAGATTCTCCGCCCCCCTCCAAGACTGGCACATAGTTGCACTCAAATATTTGCTGAATTAATGACTGAGTAGAAAAGTCTGTCCAGCCTCACATTTCTTTGCCGTCCCCCAAATTAGACACACTAATCTTTAAGAGATTAGTGCCACTTATCTTTAACAAACAAGAGAAAATAACAAGCTTGCTCTATCATTGTCCCTATTCCCTAATTTCTGAAACTTCATTGGTTAGCCAATACCCAGCAACCCCTCTCAGGTAGAAACTCCTCTTCATTTTTAAAAAAAGATTTTTTTTTTTATCTTTAAGTAATCTCTACGCCCAACCTGGAGCTCAAATTCACAACCCCGAGATCAAGACTTGCACGCTCCACTGACTGAGCCAGCCAGGCACCCCAGAAACTCTCTCCTTGATCCTGGATTTGGGGCTAAGCTGCTGAGACTCACTGCCAGCCCAGAGCATAGCAGGGCTGGCGTCAATGCTAAGACTGGCCATGATCACCTGGATAAAGAAGGTATTTTTTTCCCTCATTCCAAAGATTCTTCCCCTGTGCTTCAGACCGCCCCAAACCAAGTGTAGAGGCTCTGTCTCCCTCCTCCCTAGCAGCTGGAGCTGGTACCATTATGGCAGATTATTTTCCAACAATGGCCGCAACAGCACTCCCCAGTCTACCTGCTCTTCTTATGATATGATTCTGACTCTGCTCCAGTGAGTCTATGTTCCCTCCCCCTTGAATCTGTGATGATGGTGGAGGTGAGGCCATGTGCCTTCTGGGGTTAGGTCACAAAAGGCAAGACAGCTCCTGCTGGGGTCTCTTGGATGGCTTGCTCTTAGAAGGCATGCTATGAAATAGCCCAAAGTGGCCACATGAAGAGACCACAAGGAGAGGCCAGGTAGGGTGTTCAAAGGGACAGCCCCAAGTCAGGCCACCAAGTGGACAGTCATTTCTAGATATGTAAGTGAAGACACCTCCAGATGATTCCAGGCTCTACTCTTTGAGTCATCGAGACTTTGACAAGCCGCTCCCTCTGTGACCTGTGCAGATTCCTTATCCTCACAAGCCACGAACATAATAAGATGGTTGTTTTGTGCCATTCAGCTTTAGGAACATTTATGATGTAGTAACAGCAGAACAACAATTCATCTAAAAGAACTTATTGCGTCCCTCATAGGTGTTAAATATGCATTTTCAGGGCCTACCCAGGCCTACTAGTCCTTTCCTATGGAAATCTGAAAGATTCTTTTCCCGATCTTCAGAGGACTTGGCAGCTGCCTCTCCCACTCCTCCTGTAAGACTACTTACCCTCTGTGCTCAGAAAGTCGTTCCCTTGGCCTGGTCCTCTCCATATGATGTGTTGTTTGTCTGCAACACAATAGCTATGTGGCTGCTAAGGCTAGTCCACCCTTCAGTGATTCTGGGATTCTTCACCTATTATTGCAAGTCAATGTCTAAGCCAAAGCTTTCTGGTTACCACTTGGTTCAGATGGGGAAACTTCCCAGGAGTTTTGATCAGCATGTTGCCTCTGCAACAGATCCCATCTCACTGCCCTTTCTGGCTACATTTGGGGCATAGTTACAACCACGTTAGAGCATTATTTTGAGGGGTCATTAGGACACCTGTGTCACCTATAACATTGCCCAGCACGCTATAGGACTCAATGCATAATAACTTTTTGTCCCCTTGCTCTCTTGTTCAAAAGGTCTTAAACTCCCCCATGATGTTCCAGAATATTCTTGTTTCTAATCTGAGAAATATTCTAAGGTCAAAGTCCATTTTCAAAGCCAAAAATGATTGTCATGCTGAGGGATTAGCATTCGATCTGAATTTTTTTTTTTAACCTGAGGGGTCTCCGAGCACATTTTCAGGAGCCCACGAGTTTGTCAACATTTTAAGTATCTCATTTTCAGCACTATGATAATTTTATAAATAAAATTATTTTGCAGTGTTCCTGCAAAATTTAGAGAAATTTTCATAAGGTTCCTTTTAATTTCTTCAGTTGATTTTAATTTAATGCTATTTCTCCTTTAGAGGTCCAGAGGTCCACAGACCTGTTCCCATGGCCCTTAAGGAAGTGTTATTGTTGTTGGGTTGTTGTAAACTGGACCATGTCTATTTAAATACAATTTTTAAACAACGGTTTCAAATCTGTGGTCATTGACTCTTGAAGGGGCCAAGTCAGGGGAGTTCCTGAATCTATATAGGTTCATCATATTTTTAGACTGAATAAACAATATATTGCACACAGCTTTTCTGTTATTCCTCAAGTGCATTTAGATACTATTATAATTATCAATTTAAAGTGCTATTGGGGGTACCTTAGCTCATTCAGTTAAGCCTCCGATTCTTGATTTCTGCTCAGGTCATGATCTCAAAGTTTGTGAGACCGAGCCCCATGTCAGGCTCTGCACTGACAGCACAGAGCCTCCTTGGGATTCTCTCTCTCCCTCTCTCCGCCCCTTCCTCCCCTCAAAATAAATAAATAAATAAAATCATTAAAGTGCTACTGAAAAGTCTTTCATATTCGTTTTGGCAAAATTTATTTTTTCAATCAATAGCTAATGGAATTTGATAACTATGATAGAGGAATACAGAAACTATTTTCCACGTGAAAAGGGTCCTTCTGCTCAAAAAAGGTCAAGCGTCATTTCCTACTCATCTACTCGTTCTGTTGAAGATGACGAATTCAGGCGACCACCCTAGGGAACCAAGGGAGATTTCAGAATTACAGCTTCTAATAAGAAGATTACTTAACCATACGTAATATTCATAATATTCAACGAGGGAAAACAAGAATTATTTCATAACATAGGCCACATTATAATACAGAGATCCAACCAGGGTGTGTGTGTGTGTGTGTGTGTGTGTGTGTGCTCGTGTGAAACACAGGGCTGTGTTTTCGTACAGATCTCTGATGTAACAACACGTGACAAGATGGCAAAATGGCTGGCAAATTTAGCCTATAAATACCTGACCTCACCCAACACAGAATTGATTAAGATATTCTTCACAGGAAATATTCATTTCAAAAGTAAAAAAAAGGATTACTGTTCAAATAAGCCCTTGTTTCAGATAGCTTTTATTTTCCCACACTTACATGACAAAGAATAATTTAGCTAATCTTTTCCTATGGTATTTCTGGCTTATTTCTTAAACAGAAGGATTCCTGTTTTGAGAAAATTCATAAATGTCCACTTTTCTTTCAAAAACCTGGGTGACCTCTAATATTATTTCAATTTTACAGGGGGTGGAGGGAGGAGTGGCCAATGGGAATCACGTAAAAGTTATTGGTTTGCTGCCATTATAATGAAAACCATGTGTACAGGGAAATTTACAGCCATAAATCTCTCAGTGCACATAACTTCTAATTAAAACCTCATAACAATCTTTTTCAAATAATGAACACAACTTTGAGATCGAGTTTAATTTCATTATTTCAGAAATGGACGTGAGAACCGTGTGTCTGGGAATGTGTTGCTCCGATACTATGACGAGGATACCAGAAGAGAACATCATAGCCCCCATATCACAAAAAAATGCAGGAGGCAGGAGGTTGTTGGCTTTGAAAACCAGCATTTACTGCACAGAACTAACATCCAGTGGGTTTCAGATATACTATTTGGTTAGAAATTTAGATAACCAGTCTCTCCAGGAAGAGAGACAGAATTACTCTAGACAGAATTCATATTAAATTGCATTAAAATTATCTAAGCTTTGCTGAAAACACACCTCACAGTATATGCTGTTATGTGGGTCCAGGAGAAGAAGTGCATGTACTGATGAAACCGTGATCCCATTCTTTGAATCTCAACAGCCAGACTGCCTCTTGGCAACTCTTTCTGGCCAGTCCAAATAGTGCTAAACAAATTCCATGGAGGACAAGTGTCTTTCCAGAGGAAGACAGATTGTATAAAAGGCGTACAATAAAGTCTCAACGATTCCAGGTTACACCAAATTTCAAAAACATTCCATGAACAATGAAGAAAATATCTCCTTTCAGTTAGAATCCTAACGAGAAAACAGTAATTTGGCCCTTAAAATGGTATGTTTACTGCCTTTCTTATGGACGATTGTTTCTGATCTCAGTTGGACAATATTGATCATGGTAATAAACATGTTTATTCTATTGGCTTAAAGGGAGCACTTATTCTGCCCTAAGGAGCCCTCTTTTAACTCCTTTTCCTTCTCCTGAAAGTCATGGTTAATCAACAAGTGTAAATCACTGTTAAAATACAGTAAATCTAATGGGTGTATTACTTGCCTTTTAACATCAAGTTAACTCATCAACTATGAATATACTCTAATGGTAGTTGATAGAAATTATAAATGATACTTTTACTGAAGCAAAAGAACATTTAACCACAGGTAATACAGGTGATAAACTTCTAGCACCAGCTCAGCAAAACTATATGCAACTGCCTCTATGCCAATGCAAACAGAATTTTATTGAGTGCACCTGATTTTCAGCCCCTTTCAGTATTCCCTTTTAATAGCTTAATAAGGACCAGTTATAGCCTAGCTAGCTCCTGCACATGTGCTTAAAATTCAGAAAGCTCCATCGGACAAGCTTATCAACATATAGAAACTCATCAAAAGCAGCGTAACATGGATTTAATGTTTGAAGAAAAAGAAAAAACTATTTTTAAATTAACCTGGCCCTTTGTTGTAAATTATTTTCACAATCTGCTTAGAACATCTAAGGCCCGGCCTATCAAAGGGTTCCCAAGACCCTTAATTCAGGCCTGGCCTTTCTGTGAAAGAGCTCAAGCTGCTGGCTGCAACAAGGACTCCGGGATTACAACTGAAGGAGGGTACCTAAGAGTGATCATTCTTCGCAAACATCTGCAGCCATTGAGAGGCGACCTGCTCTGAGGGCCGGGGAGCAGGCCATTATGGTCTGGCCTTCTCTGTCCTCTCTCAGCTGCAGGCACACACGAGTGCCAGGTGCAGAAGCCTCGCTCAAGAGGAGACTATAGACTGGGGTAATGGTCACGGCGATTATGAACTGATAATTATTCCCTCCCTATTTCCTTGTTTCAACCAACCGGTTGCTCCGCTGACTATTTTCTCTTTATTGCCGAAAATGGTATCCTATGGCTAGGGGCTGATTATATCTTTCTTTCTGGCAAGACGTTCATTTCAAGATTATGTAGCATGTGGTTTGTTAGATTGTACCTATTAGCCACAAATCTTAACAGCGGAAAGTTGCAGGATTAATGCAAAATATTATACCCTTTTTATTTTTCAACTATAACTCCATATGTGGTCCACCTGATTTTTTTTTTTTTGTCCGTATTGGTTGAGCATGCTCTCAGTTTATCTTTGTAACGCTTGCTTCATTTTCACTGAAACAGACCGAAGAAGCTGTATTTCATTTCTGCACACCTACTAAAGCACACCACTATGCTTGCCTTCACAAATGTGGCACAACTTTTATACGACACGATAAAATAAGCATTTTTATAGTCGTGTCCTCTATGGCCAAACACTAATTAAAAACAGGATGGAGCTTTTATTTCCCCCATTAGAGATATGAGAGCCAAAGTGTGTCAGTAGAACAATGGTTTTCATTGCTACACAGCGTTGTTATTAAAGGCTGTCTGAATACAAGAGTTTCAAATGAATGTTGTACAAGTAACAGGGGCTACCCAGTGATGTTACCTTAAGAGACTATCTGCCAAAATTGAGTACCGTAAAAGAAAGAAATTTGGAATTCAATGCTTAAACACTAAATAATTGAAACAATTGTAAAATGGCACAGGGCTCTCACACAAGTGAACGTATTCTTTCATCCGGAATCTCCAACTTACCAGTTTGCCAAGTTTTCATTAGTAGAAGAACATTTCAATCTTACAGATAATTGCAACCAACATCAGTGACAAAGTGATTTTTAACCAACATCAGTTAAAAAGTGATTTAACATTTCTGGAAATTTTGAAGCGTATGAGGGGAGAAATTTGTTTTTCATCATTTCGTTCTTTTCCTCAAAGGATGAAGAAAAAACACCTAGTTGGGAATATTAAAATCATGAAATAGTCAAGCATATTTTCTAGATCTAAAATAACTCTGCTACTTTATGAATATTAACTATATTATGTAGAAATCGGTTTGTTCACCAAATTATTATATTTATATTAAATTTTAAAATAAATCTTATCAGGCAGTTTAAAAGTTACTACTTGAATTTCTTTCTAAAACTGTAAGTAAAAGGGGTGCCTGGGTGGCTCAGTCGGTTGAGCGTCCGACTTCCGACTTCGGCTCAGGTCATGATCTCCCGGTCTGTGAGTTCGAGCCCCGCATCGGGCTCTGGGCTGACAGCTCAGAGCCTGGAGCCTGCTTCGGATTCTGTGTCTCCCTCTCTCTCTGTCCCTCCTCTGCTCATGCTTTGTCTCTCTCTTTCTCTCTGTCAAAAATAAATAGATATTAAAGAATTTTTTTTAAAATAAGTAGGAGCTCATATCGTTGAGCTTCATGGAATCCAACACCTCTTTCTTAACCTTTTCTAGAATATGAGAAGCAGACCAAGACTCTAAAGAAAAAGAATATTTTTAAATGTACTCTACTGTGTCAAATGAATTCAGAAAGCACTTTAAAAAAAATGGATTTGAGGGGCGCCTGGGTGGCGCAGTCGGTTAAGCGTCCGACTTCAGCCAGGTCACGATCTCGCGGTCCGTGAGTTCGAGCCCCGCGTCGGGCTCTGGGCTGATGGCTCAGAGCCTGGAGCCTGTTTCCGATTCTGTGTCTCCCTCTCTCTCTGCCCCTCCCCCGTTCATGCTCTGTCTCTCTCTGTCCCAAAAATAAATAAAAAACGTTGAAAAAAAAATTAAAAAAAAAAAGTTTAAAAAAATAAAAAAAAAATGGATTTGAGAAGAAAAGAGAAATACAAATTTCATTGACTGTTCTGCTCTATGAAATATTATCTACTATTCTCTGTTAGGATTGTATATTCCATATGACATTATTTTCTCTCTCTCTCTTGCAGTGTGGAAATGTTTCCATATGTTAGAAGTTGGTCTCACCATTTCGCTGAGGGAAATAAATAAAACAAACAGAATTTTGTGGCCAACTTGAACATAAACACCAAATAACAAGCATCAGGTACACATCCAGCCCTCACAGTCCCTCAGAGTTAGCTGTCCCAGCTCTTCAATAGCCTGGACTCTGTCTTGGCTAAGACTGGCTTGTGAATTTTCCATTCAACACCAGATTGTTAGGGATTCCACTAGGATTTCTATGTGAGTCTATTATTATTGAGTCTAAGATGTATATATTGTGAGTGTCTAATGCACATACTGTATTAACTCTGATTCAGATATGTAGGTGGTTTCACACACCTCTTAATCTAAGGTAGAGAGTGATTAAAAAAAATTTTTTTAATGTTTGTTTATTACTTGTTGAGAGACAGAGACAGAGTGTGAGCAGGGGAGGGGCAGAGAGAGAGGGAGACACAGAATCCGAAGTAGGTTCCAGGCTCTGAGCGGTCAGCCCAGAGCCCGACACGGGCTCGAACTCACAGACTGAGAGATTATCACCTGAGCCTAAGTCAGATGCTTAACCGACTGAGCCACCCAGGCACCCCCGTAGAGAGTGATTTAAAAATTGACCAAAGACACTTTTTCTTTTTCAAATTAAAAACGTGTAATGCGGGGCGCCTGGGTGGCTCAGTCGGTTAAGCGGCTGACTTCAGCTCAGGTCATGATCTCGCGGTCGGTGAGTTCGAGCCCCGCGTCGGGCTCTGGGCTGACAGCTCAGAGCCTGGAGCCTGTTTCGGATTCTGTGTTTCCCTCTCTCTGACCCTCCCCTGTTCATGCTCTGTCTCTCCCTCTCTCAAAAATAAATAAAAACGTTAAAAAAAAGTTAAAAAAAAAACGTAGAATGCTTTTAATGTATGAAAACACAGTATGAAAATACTGTGTAGGTCACTAGGCCAGGAGTAGCAAGTTCCTGTTTAATATTTGCTCTTGTTCTTCTGCCCAGGTCATTTTCAGCAAACAAAGCAATATGGTTTTTAAATTCTGATTTCTACAAGAATATAGGATTGCCATATTTCTGGGTGTAGATCCAAGATCGCCACGTCTGTAAGTGCACTGAATTCTTGCAGCTTCTTTTTACACAGCAACGTGAATGTCACCTTTAGGCCAAAGTGCTTCGGCTCTGGCACCCTAGACCTCTGCTCTGGTGCCGATATTCATTGCATGTAATGTTGACTAACCTGAAACCATTGATTATTTTATGAAAGTGGCTTCCTCATGTACGCCTTTGGGACGTTTTTTCCCCTCACTTTTTTTTTTACCCCCTGATTGTCTCATTGCGAACCAATCCGGAGACAATATCATTGAACGTATTCACTTTGTGGAGAGTTGTGTAAACAGCACGAGGCCGCCCAAGTGCTCCAAGTGCTTGGCATGCTCTTCTGTCGGTGTACAAACTGCAGCACACCAGGCCGGCCAGATCTTACAGGCAGCATCATCTACTGTGAGCAAATTTGGCTCCTTTGACTGCCCATAGCCCCACTACGTCATAACCGGACAATTACCCTTAACTACTTTTTGAAAGTAGTATGTGCCATCTGTCACATTATGGGGCATGATTTTTTTTTTAACGTTTATTTATTTTTGGGACAGAGAGAGACAGAGCATGAACGGGGGAGGGGCAGAGAAAGAGGGAGACAACAGAATCGGAAACAGGCTCCAGGCTCCGAGCCATCAGCCCAGAGCCCGACGCTCGAACTCACGGACCGCGAGATCGTGACCTGGCTGAAGTCGGACGTTTAACCGACTGCGCCACCCAGGTGCCCCTGATTTTTTTTTTTTTAATGTTTATTTATCTTAGAGAGAGAGAGCAGGGGAGGGAAACACAGAACTTGAAGCAGGCTCCTGGCTCCGTGCATTTAGCACAGAGTCCAGACGTGAGGCTCGAACTCACAACCGGTGAGATCATGACCTGAGGCGAAATCAGATGCTTAACCCAGGCGCCCCAAGGAGCATGATTTTAGCTTCTTGCTATCTTCAGAGGGATACCAGAAATGGGGGATGCTAAGCACTGTAAAACATGGAAAAACCTCCGAGGGAAGCTCTATTTTCACTTGTTTGTTAGGAATGTGTTCACTGGTTAAGAATGCTTGTAATATGGAGAGAATTCTCAGAACTTTCTGGTAAAATTCCATATATATATATATATATATATATATAGGAGTTAAAGAGATTCAGTTATAGGCGTCCAGCATGGTTCAAAAACAAACACTGTGGCTATGGATTTGATCTGGGTAGTCTTTAAAGAGACAGTGTTAAGTGGGTAAGTCTTTAGTTTAACCTCTCTTAACCTCTTTGCTATGTGTGAGTTGCAATTTTCTTAGTCCCAATGATGTCACAGTGTATTTTCACTCTAAACTTTCAAACCCAGATGCATAATTTTCAAATCTACATTACCTTCTCTCCACCCTAGAAGTACCCATACCGTGCCTCATTTATGAAAAACAAATAATTATTTTGCTTACTTTTTTGTGTTAACTTGATGTCCTGGGTTTCTACATGTTCTCTAGTAATTTAGTGAGTTCTCCAGATTCCCGAGATTTTCACTTTTCTGAAAAAGGATCCATTTATAAGGTACTGATTTTATAAGAATTTCAGTTTTATCTTACAGTTTTTAGTGACCAACATTAGAATAAGCTTACAACCTGAGATTCCTGTGGTGTAGACAATGACACCACTGCCTGTCCAGCACTCAACTTCTTCTGGAACTACTTCTTCCTCAACTCCAACAATGTGGGTCCAAGAAACAGGATGGTGACTTTATAGGCCTCTGTCACCCACCCCTCAAACACAGGGCCACCGTTGATGGGTCCAGAAGTGGGCACCTGACTCAAAATGACCAGTCAGATCCCTTCCCTGGGCCTCCCGAACTGAACCCAATGTAGGGAGTTGGCCTTTCTCTGGTGGTGGAAACTACACAATGTGAAACTCAGTGGCTTTTAATGATCATGTTCTCTGCCCCATGAGGAGGAGGTGGAGGAGATGAAACTTACCAGTAGAGAAATTAAAAGATAAGAGATAGAATGAAAGACAGCCATTATGTCCCTAGGCTCAGTTGTTCCTAAGACCTAATCATATCTTTACCCTTATGATTTAGCTCTTCATCCCTTCCCTTCAGTTGATGCCTCTGCCTTTCTCAGCTACTGCAAAGATGGCTTTCTATCACAACTGAAACAAGTGTTATTAATACCCTTGTGCTAAATTCTAAGTAATACAGATTTTGAAAATAAGAAAGCTATGATTAAAATGGGAACTGAATCATGGGAATGCAAACCGGTGCAACCACTCTGGAAAACAGTATGGAGTTTCCTCAAAAAATTAAAAATAGAACTACCCTACGACCCAGCAATTGCACTACTAGGTATTTATCCAAAGGATACAGGAATGGTGTTTCAAAGGGGCACATGCAGGGGCACCTGGGTGGCTCAGTCAGTTGAGCATCCGACTTCGGCTCAGGTTATGATCTCACTGTTTGTGGGTTCGAGCCCCGCATCAGGCTCTGTGCTGACTGCTTGCTCAGAGCCTGGAGCCTGCTTCAGATTCTGTGTCTCCTTCTCTCTCTGCCTCTCCCCTGCTCATGCTTTGTCTCACTATGTTTCTCAAAAATAAATAAATGTAAAAAACAAAAAACAAAAAACAAAAAACAAAAAAAACCAAAGGGGCACATGCACCCCCATGTTTATAGCAGCACTATCCACAATAGCCAAAGGATGGAAAGAGCCCAAATTTCCATCGATGGATGAATGGATAAAGAAGATGTGGCATATATATGTAATGGAATATTACTCAGCAATCAAAAAGAAGAAATCTTGCCATTTGCAACAACATGGATGGAACTGAAGGGTATTATGCTAAGCAAAATAAGTCAGACAGGGAAAGACAAATATATGATTTCACTCATCTACGGAATTTAACATACAAAACAGATGAACATAAAAGAAGGGAAACAAAAATTATATAAAAACAGGGAGGGAAACAAGCCATAAGAGACTCTTAAATACAGAGAACAAACTGAGGGTTGCTGGAAGGGTTTTGCGTTGGGGGGACGGGCTAAATGGGTGAGGGGCATTAAGGAGGACACTTGTGGGGATGAGCCCTGGGTGTTATATGTAAGTGATGAATCACTAAATTCTATTCTTGAGATCATTAATACACAATATGTTAACTAACTTGGATGTAAATTTTAAAAATAATAATAATAAAATGGAAACTGAAACTTCTTGACATTGGTGTTTATTTTCATTTACTCTTAGACAATAATAAAGGAATAGGCTGTGAACAAATCTCAGAATTTCCAAGGTGTCCTGCCCATTTTGTCCTTGCCTCCCAAATCCTGTATCACATATAGTGAGAATCAATAAAACAGCAATTATCTGGTATTTTCTATTTTCTCAGTACTGGCAGGGATAGAAGAGAAAAATAAAATATGTTCCATTTGATTACATTTGCCTTATATTACTCACTTAGTAAGGAGTTACTGCCTTCGTAATTTGGCTAGGGTCACATGGGTAGTAAATTTAAAATTAAGCCAAGATTTAAATACAGGAATTATCTCAGTGTCTAGTTTTTGTGTTTTTTTTTAATCACCAACCATGCATTATTCTTTTCTAACCAAGCATGTATCTTTCCTCTCCACCTCAATATTTTATTTTGACAAATTTCCAACCTCAAGAAAAGTTGAAAGATTAGAACAATGAAAAATCCATACAACCTTTATCTAGATTCACCAATTGTGGTACATTTGCTCATTCTCGTGGTAGGTAAGAGATAGATAGATGATAGATAGATAGACAGACAGATAGATGCCAAGCTATTTGAAAGTGATATCACAACATTTTACCCCTAAATACTTCAGTGTGTGTTTCTGAAGAATCTAGGCTGAACAGACTTCCTCCACCTGTGCCACCTTTCTTAGCATTAACATTTTTGAGAGGTCCAGGACAGTCATCTCATAAAGTATCTTGCAGTCTGGATTTGTCTGATCATTTCCTCATGGTTAGACTCAGATTAAACATTTTTGGCAAGAATAGAGACTCACATCAGGAGGCATATGAATCCGTATGTTTGATAGTGATGCTGCTAACTTGATCACTTGGTTGATATAATTTATATTAGCTCTGCCACTTAAAGGTGCACTTATTAGGGTGCCTGGGTGGCCCAGTCCGTTGAACAACTGACTTCGGCTCAGGTCATGATCTCACAGTCTGTGAGTTTGAGCCCCGCATCAGGCTCTGTGCTGACAGCTCAGAGCCTGGAGCCTGCTTTGGATTCTGTGTCTCCCTCTCTCTCTGCCCCTCCCCTGCTCACACTCGGTCTCTCTCTCAAAAATAAATAAACATAAAAAAAAATTTTGTCAATAAAGGTGCACTTACTTCTTTGTAATTGTTATTTTAGCATCAATTGTTATTTCTTGCCTCAATCAATTATTATGCTGATCATAAATAATTTTCTTTTTTTTAATTTTTTAAAGTTTATTTTTGAGAGAGAGACTGATAGAGCACAAACAGGGGAGGGGCAGAGAGAGAGGGAGACACAGAATCCAAAGCAGGTTCCATCCAAGCCCCAAACTGTCAGCATGGAGCCCAACATGGGGGCTTGAACTCACAAGTCTCGAGTTCATGACCTGAGCTAAAGTCTAACGCTTAACCAACTGAGTCACCCGGGTGCTCCTTTAATTTTTTTTTTTTAATTTTTTTTTCAACGTTTATTTATTTTTGGGACAGAGAGAGACAGAGCATGAACGGGGGAGGGGCAGAGAGAGAGGGAGACACAGAATCGGAAGCAGGCTCCAGGCTCCGAGCCATCAGCCCGGAGCCCGACGCGGGGCTCGAACTCACGGACCGCAAGATCGTGACCTGGCTGAAGTCGGACGCTTAACCGACTGCGCCACCCAGGCGCCCCTAATTTTTTTTTTAATATTTATTTGAAAGAGAGGGAGGGAGAGTAAGAGTTGGGGTGGGGGAGAGGGGGACAGAGGATCCAACGCAGGCTCCTCGTTGACAGCACAGAGACCGATGTGGGGCTTGAACCCATGAAGCATGAGACCATGACCTGAGCTGAAGTCAGACACTTAACTGACTGAACCACCCAGGTATCCCATAAAATAATAATTTTGCTAATTGTATTCCACATTTTATTAGTTAAAATATTTCTGCAGAGAAGAGTTTTTGGTCGCTGACTCCTCACCTGTGTTTGACTATCATCATGAGATTGTGGATTAATTTTTATTGAATGTGTTCTGATCCATTAGTACTATTACTCATTTTGATGCTTGAATTATTCCAAATGTGACCAGTGGAAGCCCCCATTAAGCTAGTTTCTGTGTTCTTTTGACATGCTGTCATTACTCTTTGAGCATTTTCTTTCTTTTTTAGCCCAAAATGTTCTAGGCTCACCTTGTACTTCCCTATTCCACACCTGAAATCAGCCATTTTCCCCTAGAGTCTTGGCCCCTGCGCTGAGGAATGGAATTAGAGACTGAGATGGGTGCTGGAGATGTTCATTGCTTCTGGAATGTTCCTGCTCCAGGCTCTTTCAACGGACTGAGCTACGAGATGATTTTTTTTTATAAATGACTTCATCCTTATGCTTCCAATTCAAATCTTATATCATAGATTTTTGCTCTTTTCATGGCATATTTCTATATCCACCCACACTCCTAGTTCCCAGGGATATCGACATTATTTACTCATTTGCTCTATTCTGCAATACATATAAAATCAGTTAAGAACTTCAATGCCATCAGTAAATCTGCTAAGTTCAAGTTTTCTTTGCAGTTCTTGTCTTAGAATATGTGCTGATAACAGTACTGAACCAGAAGGCTGGGTACCCCAGGTGGTCACATGCTCGTTCTGAGATGTAATTTCTATCTATTAATCAATCTATCTATCTATCTATTGCAGCCCTTTCACATCATGACCTCCTCATTCTTGAATTCTGGACTTTCATCTATCTTTATTTTAGCTCATTTATGTTCCTAAGTAACTTTTGCAGGGCGATGTGTATTTTCTGATATCTTGCCACATCTCTGAATTCTTTCTGCTGTCTTTATGCATGAGTGAAAATTTGGATCTCCTTGTCCATTTATTCAGTTATTCCAAATATGTTATAAATCTGATGCTATTACTAAGTGGAGTTTTATCCTGCTGTTCTTCTGATTATAATAATAGAGATAAGTGTATTTGTTTTGAACAAGGCTACAGTATTAAATCGTCTTAGAGTTCAAATAGTTTTAATTTTTTTTTTGCTTTTCTGAAAGATAAATATATTGTCTGAAAATACAGACACTCTTCTACTTAAATAGTATAGGTAAGTGAACCAAAAAGTTGTTCACTAGTCCCAGTATCTGTTAGTGCAAATTGACAGCATATGGCCACTGTTAACAACATCCAATGGAGGCAAGAAGAGTTGACGTACTTTTGCTCAGGTGTACTAAAATCTGATAACACATACAGCACTGGGTTTAAATACATGTTATACCAGCAGAAACAAAATCAAATGCAAGGACTATAAAAAAAAAAAAAAAAGCCTTGAAAGGAATGTAAGATAAAATTAGACTAAGTGAATTATTTAGTAGCAATTGCCTTTGTCTTTAATAAATTAAACACTGATAAACTACCGGAGTTAGGGAGAAGGATGGCAAAGCAAAAGCAAGCTAAGTAATTTCCCCAACATTACCAATATATTCTTGATTTGGGTTATTAAAGAAACAGATTCCTTAACTTGCAGATCATTGCCAAATGCTAATGTGATGTGTGTTTGCTATCTTGTTTGAGAATATTCAACTCTGCTATTGAAAACAAGCAAAATAAATGAGATGGAGGAAACCCACAAGAAGGGTTAAGCATAGTCATTAAGCCAGCAGTTTATGAGCTATACATGAAACACACAGGATGCGTTAATTGCAGATAATAAGTAAGCAGGAAGCTTGAGAGGAATAGGCAGCATACACAAGATTTATTAAATGTAAAATGTTAGTAACCTCTAAGACGTGTTAAAAATATACAAAATAAATGGAACCTGCAACAGAACAAACAAGAATGATAGTTTAGATAGAAAGGGATGGAAAGACCAAAGGGATAGTTTAGACAGAAAGGGATGGCGTTAGGAATCCAAAAGGATCATGAATCATGAATCTGTACCCTAACTTAAGTATATTAACTCTCCCTTCTCTTTCCCCCTGCCTCTCACTGCGTGTTTTTAAATGATTTCAGAAACTGTGCAATTTGAGCATTTAAGTTGATCTGTGAGCTTCTCTGTTCCATGTCTGTTAGATCAATTTGTCCAGCTAATACATTTGGAGGTTTTGTTGTACAAAGGTTATTTCCCATGTGACAGCAAAATTAAGGACAAACATATTAATTCCTATAATTCTTTGAAATCATTTAAAAGGCAAAATCTCTACTAAGTTTTAACCTAAAAGTCTAATCATTCTTTTATAAGGTAAATGAATTACCAAAGAAAATTAAAAGTAAATGCTTGGCCAAACATAAATCAAGCAAATATCATCCAAAGAAAGCACTTTTGTAATACGGACGTACTAGTGAATTGACTTGAAGAGTTCCTCAGTTCTCAAAGCCTGCGTAGTGTCTCCCAAAACTGAGGAGGAGGAATTGGAGTTGTGTAGAATGTGTCAGGGATCATACATAATCTGCTACCTGTGCTAGCCAGGGAGTGGCCAGTAGCAAGCAACCCTTTCCAGTGGAAGGATTGCCGGCCTTCAAAATGTCATCTCTTTTGCACTGGAAAAGCACATAAGCATGATCCAGCTGAATTTTTTTTTTTTTTTTGATGTGTACTTATTGAGAGAGAGAGCATGTGTGCGTGTGAGCGGGAGAAAGGGCAGAGAGGGAGGGAGACAGATAATCCCAAGCAGGCTCTGCACTGTCAGGGCAGAGCCCCATTCGGGGCTCAATTCCACGAACCGTTAGATCATGACCCGAGCTAAAATCAAGAGTCAGACACTTAAGCTACTGAGCCACCCAGGCAAACCCCCCCCCAACTGAATTTTAAGAGAACCTGAGAAATGTTAAGAATGATTAATATCAGAAAATTTAATAATGTTACAAATCAGCTGTCAAATTAAACAGATAAATAAACTAGATGAAAAAATTAATAGAAACAACAAAAAGTTACTTGATAATAACAGAACACATATACCTAGTTTTTTATAATGATCTTTAAAAATGTAAGATCAAAACTTCTGCAAAGTATATTGCATAGAACTTTTCTTGTTGCTCCGGGATTAGTGACAATCATCGTCTCTGTTGAAAATAAACAGCATGAAGTACCCACATTCGAATGAGCAACACCAGAGTCAGGTCCAAACAATCCCACAACCACCATCTTACAAAGAAGTGGAGAAATCAAACATCTGAACCCTACCTTGCCCTACCCCCACCCATTGGTCTAGGAAAAGAACTGGGATACAGAGTAGGGTCATTTGGGTCATCAGCCTTAGAGAGTTGCCGAGTTCATGAAATGAGATTGTCTTTCCCCAGAGGGAGGCAGGGCACTGAGGGGAACCCCTGATACAGACTGGAGAGCCTATAGAAAGGGACATTGGCATCTGCTGCCACTCGGGTGCTCTGTAAGCCATAGGACCCGACCTTTTGTCTGCTTCTCGTCTTGACACTTCTGGAAACAAGAAGCTTGTTGGACAACTCACTGGGGCAGGACAAGAAAAAAATTGTGTAGGGTGTCAGGGAAGAAGACAGTCTGGCCCTCTGCTTTGGTCTTTGTGCTCTCAGAAGACGGGGTCCATGGCTCCATAAGAGGAGCACTGAAGGTGGAGAAGATGTTGCATTATTACAGTCTCTACTAATAGACAGACCCTGACATAGCCATAGAGAGGCCTGGGAATTCTCCCTACCACTAAGATAGTACCTTGCTCGGAGTACGTGCTCTACATTTCTTAAATAATAAATAGATGATCAAACCATCAAATTACCTTTTTGGTATATTTGCATGGGACTTATATTTCAGGATTCATTTCAATTTTGTGTTTATTTCCTATTTCTCTTCCTACTTTATAACTTTCTTGAGACCAAAGACTAGGTTCTAACCTTTCACTGTATCCCGGAGAAGCATCTTAATTAGTGCTTTGGACAGAGACACTAAAGAAGTGTTTCTGAATGAGTAAATAGATGAAAATAAATATTGGCCTGAATCAACTAATCACTGGCCCCACATTCCAAGCTCAGAACTTGATACTGCTATTACTGCTTTTGGTTTTATCTGATAATCTTAGTATAAAAGTTCAGATAAAAGACCACCATTTCAAGTGGCAATAAAGCCCACCTAAAAATTCCCTTAGTCCCATATCTCCACTAAGATACTGCCCTATCTCTTGCCATTCTCCTACTGTGGATGATTTCTTTAAAAAGAGTTGTCTGTGCTTGGATGAAGTGGTGATATTTACTATGAGAGGAAAAAAAAGAAAACAGAAAAATAAGTTGGAGTAGGAGAGGAGGGGGTAGGGATCAGTTAATATACTCATTTGAGCTATGCTGGGTTGGAGATACCTGTGAGGCACCCAGGGGGAAATGCCAGGTGCGCTGTTATGTGGTCAGCTTACTCTCCACACCCTCACTTATTCTTCTTGCTACACCCACAAATGTCCAATCCCCGTTTCCACCTACATTTTTCCATAACAGACGTCAAATAAATGTTAACTGAATCAGACAAAGTCATTCAACATTTGTCTTATTACCTACCCTCTTCTAATATTCCATGATTTTCTTCCTTTTGTTATTTTCTTCTTCCTTCCTCTTCCTTCCTTCTGTTCTTTCCTTCTTTCCTTCCTTCCTTCCTTCCTTCCTTCCTTTCTCCTTTTTTTCTTTCTTTGAAATTCATCTCTATCTTATGGATATTATTGAACATTATATTAAATAAACTTTATAAATACAATTTTATATGTTTTTACCTAAAGCTGTTTCTTTATAAGTCACTTCGTAAAAATTAGAAAGTGATTATAAAAATCAGAAAGGACATCTGTGAGATTACATATTACAGTAAAAGGAATTCGTTAATTTAAAAAGTTGGGGAGCCATTCTAATCTACTTTAATTATTTTCCGAAGAGTTCAAGTACACACAGTAGATACATCATTGAAGAAACAAACACACCTACTGGGCACATAACACTCTCGTCATTTTCTTACCACAATTTGTTTAATGTTGTATCATGTTCTACAATTAAAGTTTTAATACACACATGCACATACGCTCAGACAGTCAGTGAAAGTGACATTTACAAGTCTTCCCAATCAGCTGCATATTCCCCTGAGTAAATAAAATAACCTCTTAGATTTTTTAAAGAAAGAAACATTTGGGATTTCTTCAGAAACTTAAACAATAACCAGAGAATGAATTTATGCTCCAACTATTCAAGCCAGCATTTAGAATTCCATGTACTTCAAAATGTGTACAATTTTAATTAAGTCCTAAATCACTTTAGATGAAAGTATGCAAAGAAAATTATTTTCTGACTACAAAATCATAGGGATTTAGCTTGGCTCCCTGAGGTCTGTACAAATCACTTAATCCCTTTTCCTCAGTTTCTGATTGGAGGTTCTATCCCTACCATATAGACACAGGAAGACCAAATACTCTAACATCTGTAATGGGCTTTGAAGTTCGGGTAATACGGATGTACTGGTTGGGGACCAGCACTATTGTTTTCGTTGTGTTTCATTACTTTCCTGACCCAGGGTCTCTGTTGATGGGAGCCCACAACAAAGGATTCATGGTGTGTGTGCTTCTAACTGCCACATTAGCGACCGCTTGTGTTTACACACAAAACACCCACTTACTGGGAAATCAGTCCGAACTATTATTATTTGATATTTTTCAAATTTTCCATTCTTTTAAGTTACCTTCAGAGAGAGTCACCAGAATTATTTCATGAATATTATTTGCTCAGAAATGCTCTTAATGTACACACTCTACATTGGCTAAGAATACTTATTTCACACATATGATGTGGACCAAAAAAAAAAAAATTGTGGTGTTTTACAGCCTGCCAAATGAGTAAAAAAGGGATGTCATCAGAAAGGACCGATATTTAAAATATGTATACATGATGAGATCAAATATTGCCAAATCAATGTGACTTTCTGAAATCTCAGTAAAAATGAGAGCAGAAAGACTATTTTATTGACATCCATTAGAAGGATGTTAATAAAATAAGACATATTTCTCTTTTCCTTTCTTTGTCAATTTCCATGTCAGAATGATGCAAAGGTTTATGTTCCAAACTGAAGCCAAGTATCACCTTTTATTACTGTTGAGGTTTTAAGGAATTTTGCCAGACTTTTCATAGAACTCGCATAGTGCCTTCACTGGCAATAAACAAACAAACAAACAAACAAACCTGGGTGGCTCAGTTGGTTAAGCCTCCAACTTCAGTTCAGGTCCTGATCTAACCATTCATGAGTTCGAGTCTTTCATGGAGCTCCCTGCTGTCAGTACAGAGCCCACTTTGGATTCTCTGTTCCCCTCTCTCTTTCTGCCCTCCCCCACTCTCTCTCATGCACTCTCTCAAAAATAAACATTTTAAAAATAAAGAAATAATAAAAAAGTAAATTTCATAAAATGAGTTTGTCATACAAAGAAGGCCTCATTTAAAGTATTAATCTATTTAAAATAATACCAATTTATTATTCCTACCTAACATTTATTCTGAAATTTTTAAACTAACGATAATTAAAATTATTTTTAGTTAAGATGAGATACAGTAATGCTTTAATATGAATAATACTGAATGCATTCTACACAGAGAAAAAATGAATCTAGTCACATCAGTGTAGTCTTACTAGGAAACTACACATGTATTCAAATGGTATAGTTTGAAATAGTTTTGTAGCTATTATTTGTATTATTTGTATCATTATTTGCTAAAGTCCTAAAATATGAATGAATGAATGAATGAATGAATAAACAAGTGAATTGCCTTCAGAGAGTATGTGATTTTTTAATATAAAAACGATAATAAATACTGATTCCTCAAGAGTAGTTTCAGAAAAGACAAGACCATTAGAAGCACACTCTGGTGACTAACAAGGGTCTGGTGAACGATGGAGAAAATGTGAATTGTTGGCTGAGCACCTACTATGTGCCTGCCACATAGTAACACTGCTGGTTTCTAACTCTTTTTCTGCCTGTATCTCCCAATTTTGTTCTTTTCTCTCTTTTCCCCCTACTGTTGAAAGCAAAGTCAAGTCAATCCCTTTCCCAGATCCCAGGGAAGATCCTCATGAATCTAAGGTAGTTCGTACACATAGAATTACCCTAGTAACTATAAGTGAATGAAGGGTAGGCATATCCTTTTAGTCCAGTTAGACTAACAAAAAGGATTTATACACTCTGGTCAGGAAAGTTTTTTTTTCCTTCCTCTCTCTGAATGTAAATAAAAGGAGGCCTGTTTTTGCCCATGCTCCCAGTGGCTCTGAAGTCATGAGGGAAGCCAGCTTGGGCTCAAAGGAATAAACATGGCTAAAAAGTGTGACCAAGAGAATATTAAGAAAAGCAGAGGTGGAGTCGTGACATGCCATGACTGGTGTCCACTGAATCTCTGGAGTACTTGATGTGAAGGATTATATATTCCCAATTTTTAAGCTAGTTTGAATAGGGGTTTTCTCTTACACCAAGCAAAAAGCACCCCAACTAAATGAATAATAGTGCCAATAACAGCAGTAATAATTTCTGAAGTGTTTAACATTTGTGAAATAAATCAGCAATATTAATGATTACACTTGAGATCTTCAAGTTCATTGCCATTTATGTGTCCATTATCATTCACAATTGATGGTAAATAAATATAATTTACCATCAATTTAATAGACAATATATGCAGTGTGCTTTCTAATCACTAAGTTAACATTTATAAAATGAGAAAACTGTCTTGGGGGAAAATACAAAGCATAGAGACTTTCTAAAACCGGCAAGTGGCTAGAAAAAACATGAAGTTCTCCCTACAAATATTAGACTGTCTGTGTCTCAAATACTATTTGGCAGTCTGGGTAGATCTAAGAATTCAGACATCTGGCAAAGCCAACAGAACCAATGGCTTAAACGGTTAAAGATTGTGAGGACCATTGTTCTTCAATTTCCCTCAGTTGTGGAGATCTGAAACACACCATTGGTTAGGCCAGTGGGCAATACCTCCCAAGGAAACTATTGAAAAATGAAACAAAACACACACAAAAAAAACAGCAACACAAATTTTATACCTGAGCCAAAGGCACACTTTCATTGTGAGCTAGGGTTCATATTCCAATTCAATGAAAATGAAAGTACAACTTTGTAAATACTAATTGTCTATTAACAAGCATGGACTTGAAATTGATTTTAAAATGAAAAAAAAAAACAGACATAGTAGTATATAGAAAATGTCTAGTTACACAGTTGTCCATAGACTGCACTAATAAAAGGTATATGAACTATTCACATTTTGCTTCCCTGAACTGACTTGCTTAATTTATCTTTTTCAGCTCTATGAGTGAACAACTTGTTCTTTTTTTTTTCTTTAACATTTATTCATTTTTGAGAGACAGAGAGAACAGAGCATGATCAGGGGAGGGACAGAGAGAGAGAGGGAGACTTGGAATCTGAAATAGGCTCCAGGCTCTGAGCTGTCAGCACACAGCCCTACGCGGGTCTCAAACTCACCGACCATGAGATCATGACCTGAGCCAAAGTTGGACACTCAACCAACTGAGCCACCCAGGTGTCCCAAACAACTTGTTCTGTAAGAAAAATTTTAAAAGATTAAAGCTGAACAAAGAAAGAAAGAAAGAAAGAAAGCCTTGCTTACAAACCTCCAGTCATTTCCATTCTACTCCTGTCATTCTATCCCACCTTGATGCCCTGGAAATCATAATTACCAAGTAAGTCAGCTCACATTCACCCCACATAAAGAAGAAAGAAAGATGAGAAAGAGAAGCACACGCACACTCACACACACATATATAAGACCAAGGAAGAAAATGTGACACTCTACCTTCACTCTTCAAGTAGTCATGAGGACATAGTGGCTATTTTATACTTTTATAAATCTCTTTCTTCACTACTTATTCCATGTTCTTTTTCTGTAAAATATATTCCTTGTCCATAATCAACGTTAAGTGCTTCCTCATTGTGTCTCATTCATTTGTTGTCTTATTCACCAAGAGTGTATGAGATAAGCAGTGATGTTAAAGTCAGAAGTCCAGCAAGCAAGGAAAACAAGTGCATATCTAATGTAAGTATTTGCTCCAGTGAATACAATGCCTCCCAACAGAAATATCTAATATAATCTATCTTCTGCCAGAATGGGATGCTCTACTGGAGGCTCAGCTTTGATATTTATGACTGACAGGCTGTTTGTTAATTAATGTCAGAAGTTTAAGTAGCCTTCATGAGAAGGAACCCAGATTCTTAAGGGTCTATCCCTGCTACCACTCCACCTTGCCGTTCAGGAGCCGTCGACAGCCCTGATGTAGCCGGAAAAGAAATTAACACCCACAGAGCAGGTCATTTTGTGCATCAGATTGTGGAGAACCTCCTCTACCAGGAACCCCTATGAGGAATAATCAGTTGGGACGCAGATATGTAACTGTTCAAACTTTCTTTTCACCAGTCTTCCAACTGTGTTCTCCCCAAGTCCCTGACCATCTAATCAAACCAGTAATCACTACTCAAGAATCAGCGTTTCAAACCCAAAGCAAAATCTCCTTCCAGATGAGTGGAGAAACAGAGAAACTCTCAGTGTTTCTTACTTGGAGAATTTTCTTCCCCAATAACCCTCAGAGCCAGAACGGGGACTGGAATATAAAATATCTGGTATAAGATATGCGATATGTGGTATGTAATATTGTATGAATATAATGTTGCCAGTCTAGTTCTCGCTCGTGCCAGTGTGGACACGCCACACGCTACTAGCCAGTTGGCCTTAGGAAACGCCCCATGAGGAATAAGTATAGACTGAAAGATGGCAAAGGAAAGATGGCACTGAGAGCCACCCTTTCTAGTCACCTGATGATGGGATGCTCCCATGCAGACCCAGACTTGTAACAACAAGTTCACACTGTATTTTCTACCAAATCAAAAAACTTCAGGCACTTTTCTGTAACTTTTAATCTTAAAAAGTTACTCAAACAATTACCTAAAAATTCCTGGACTTTGTATAACTCACATAGCTTTGTCTATTATGTGGTCAGAACTTACTGTTCTATTAGAAAGAATTTTTCATTTAATAGGGTGATCTCAAGTTTAGCCTACTAGTCTTAATTGCCTTTATTTAACGATAACATTCACCATCAGATACAGTATCCTTTTAATTTTCTTATTGTTTATGTAAACAGATAATTTTATATGTCCTATGCTACACCTTCATTTAAATTTATAAATAAATTTATTTATGTATCATTCATTCATTCCAGCCATTGTATTCTCCTCTTTATCATTTTTTGTGTTCTGATCAGATATTAATTAGCATCTGCCAAGAGTTGTTTTGTGGCAATTTGGTTACTTCCCTCGCACTGTCAGATTGTGTGAAATGGCATGTTCTCTTTTACAAAGTACTTCACATGCATGATCTCAGTTTAGGTTCCCACCAAATCTAGGAGATGAGGTAAGCAAAGAAGGTATTCAGTCTTTCATTCACTAATTATCTTTTTTTTTTAACTCCTTTTATTAACAGACTATTTTCAGAACAATTTTAGGCTTATAGAAAAATTAAGCAAATAGCACAAAGAGTTCCCGTACTCTTGCTCTTGTACATCCAGTGTCCCCTATGACTAACATCTACCATTAATGTGGTATATTTGTTATAATTGAGGAATCAATATTAATACTATTACATTTGTACTAGCTAAAGCCCATTGTTTACATTAAGATTCACTCTCTATGTTATTCAGTTCTGTGGATTTTGACAAATGCATAATGTTGTGTGTCCCAGTCTGCTAGGACTGCCATAACAAAATACCATAGACTATGTGGCTTAAACAGAAATTAATTTTCTCACAGTCTGAAGTCTTAAAAGCCTGAGATCAGGATTCCAGCATGGTTGGTTCCTAGTGAGGTTCTCTTCCAGGTTGCAGAGAGATGCCTTATCACTGTGTCCTCACATGGTGGAGAGAAAGAGAGAAAGTCCTCCGAGTTCTCTCCTGTCTCTTCTTATAAGGGCACTAATCCTATCAGATCAGAGCCCCGTCTTTATGACCTCATTTAACCTTAATTATTTCCTTCTAAGCCTTATCTCTAAATACAGTCATATTGGGCATTAGGATTTTAACATATGAATTTGGGGGTGGACACAAACATTCAGTCCATAACATCATGGAGTCGTCCTTACAAGATCATACAGAATAGTTTCATCAACCTAAAAGTCCTCTGTGCTCCACCTATGCACACTACTACTGACATTACTGTCTACATGGTTTTTCTTTTTCCAGAACGTCATATAATTGGAATCATACAATATGTAGCTTTCTCAGACTTGATTCTTTCACTTAGAAATATGCATTCAGTTTTCCCCCATGTCTTTTGGTGGGTTGGTAGCTCATTCCTTTTTAGCATAGAATAATATATTGCACTGTCTGGATGTTATCTGGTGGTTAACCAGGAGTCCTAGAAAGATGAACTTGTTATAGACGAGGAGGGATATGGTCTGGTCTGTGATCATGTTAGTAATAGGATTGTCAAAACTGAAGTAACAGAAGGGCCATTTAAGCATTAGGGGTGGTGAGGGGAGTATATTTTTAAAATGATTATGAGATAAAATTGACAATATTTAATAAATAGTTGAATGTAAAGGTAAAGAAGAATGAACATTTGAATTTGTATTCAAGGTTTTAAGTTGAAATGATTGATGGATGGTGTTACAACTAACAAAGAAAACTCTTGAGTTGAATTATGATAATAATCTCAATTCTCTTAACATTGAACATGGGATGCCTTTGGAAATTTGTTGAGAGCTGTTTCAATCAAGGTCACAACCCAAAATATGTAGTGTACTTTAAAAGAAAAATGCTTGAATAGACTTAACAAAACTATTCACAAAGTTATGAGTAGTGTTAGAGGAAATCAGTAAGAAATGATGGGACATTCTAAGTCTAGAAATCAGAAGTAAGGCTCCAACCACTGCCAGGCTTGAAAGGATAAGGGAAGGGAGTAGTTTCCAACTTAATGAAACCATTAGCTGTAGCCATGGACAAGAGCAGTGGCCATCAGTACAGGAACACAGTCACTAACCACCTGCTGACTGAGAGGAAGGGCACAAAGGGATGAATATATCCACCTCTCTTCTGCTCCCCCACAATCCTCTGCCACTGGCTTTCATTGTCCAAACACAAATGGACATCAGAGAACAAGGGAGTCTGTCCATGTGTCCACAAAGGTATGCCTCCTGGGGCCCATAGCAGGGTAGGGAGAGGGGAGGGTGGAGATCCAGAGTTCTGGAGACTATCCTCCAAAGAGAATAGTCTAGAATATTCTAGATCAGAAGGATATCTAATCTAGAGATTACATTTAGGGATTTATCACTGTGTAGGTTATAATTGAAACAATAAAACAGAGGTGATGCCCATGTCACAGATTAGAAAAATTAATTCATAAAGTTATAAATTGTAATTATAGTGTATAATATAATAATTATAATGTATAATATAATTCGTAAAGTCATTTGCCTCAAGTCTATCAACTAAAAAGCACTCTGATCTTCTGGATCCTAGTCCACTTTCTTTTGTTTTTTTTTTTGTTTATTTACTTATTTTGTTTTTTCAATATATGAAGTTTATTGTCAAATTGGTTTCCATACAACACCCAGTGCTCATCCCAAAAGGTGCCCTCCTCAATACCCATCGCCCACCCTCGCCTCCCTCCCACCCCCCATCAACCCTCAGTTTGTTCTCAGTGTTTAAGAGTCTCTTATGCTTTGGCTCTCTCCCACTCTAACCTCTTTTTTTTTTTTTTTTCCTTCCCCTCCCCCATGGGTTCCTGTTCAGTTTCTCAGGATCCACATAAGAGTGAAACCATATGGTATCTGTCTTTCTCTGTATGGCTTATTTCACTTAGCATAACACTCTCCAGTTCCATCCACGTTGCTACAAAGGGCCATATTTCATTCTTCCTCATTGCCACGTAGTACTCCATTGTGTATATAAACCACAATTTCTTTATTCATTCATCAGTTGATGGACATTTCGGCTCTTTCCATAATTTGGCTATTGTTGAGAGTGCTGCTATAAACATCGGGGTACAAGTGCCCCTATGCATCAGTACTCCTGTATCCCTGGGGTCAATTCCTAGCAGTGCTATTGCGGGGTTATAGGGTAGGTCTGTTTTAATTTTTTGAGGGACCTCCACACTGTTTTCCAGAGTGGCTGCACCAATTTGCATTCCCACCAACAGTGCAAGAGGGTTCCCGTTTCTCCATCTTTTCTTTTTTTTTTTAAGTTTATTCATTTATTTTGAGAGAGAGCGTGAGCAGGTGAGGGGCAGAGAAGTTGGGAGAGAGGGAATCCCAAGCAGACTCCTCATGGGCAGTGCGGAGCCCGATAAGGGGCTCAAACTCACAAACCATGAGATGGTGACCTGAGCCAAAACCAAGAATGGAGCACTTAACGGACGGAGCCACCTAGGTGCCCAGATCCTAGTCCACTTTCTCTCTCTTTTTTTTACACTAGTAATCTGACCCTAGAGATGATAATAGGCATTGACCATCCAACTCAGTGATGTAGTCTTTTGTATTATACATTAGAATTTTTTTTCTCCTCTATCCCAGTCTTCATGGTTCAGATGGAGCTGAGCCTCTGTCCTACCTTCAGAGTGGAGGACGTGTCCCAGACTTGGCTAATTAGAATATTCCATTTCTCTGGACATGGTGACTGATTCAGGGACTGCCATATGTCCCAAATTATCCCAGTCAGAATAAATGGCTGGCAATGTTGGCAAAGAGGCTTTCTCCTGAGATTGCTAAGGTTTTAAGACATGAGCCAAGAGTTGCTAATGGCCTCTTCTGCCACCACTGGGGAAAAATCTAAGATTAGAACCAATACACTTATCAAAAAAGAAGAAAAAAGTGGACAAAAGAAAGTTTCTACAGCCTGCCATCCATAAAGCCAGTTTAACCTCTGGCCTTCACAGTGATCAAAAGAAAAAAAAATGTAAATGTCAGTTATCATTTGATGCTAATGTCGGTTTGAGTTTGTTTCTGTAACTTGCAACTGAAAGAATGCAGGTTAATGTATTCATGTTGACTTTCATAAGTGTATAGAATTGATTTCAAATTTTTATTTGAACTGGATCGTTGAAGATCTTCTGTCAATCCAAAAATATACAAGTTGTTAGTTTTTAAGAGCTTGCCCTTAATGAGTGAGAACTATGATGATGACCCACAAGGAGAAATCCACATACAAGTCTGAACCTAAATGAGCTATTCCTAAACTTCTGGGCCCTTTATTCAGGCAAATTTCATAATAGAAAAGAAAACAAAGGGGGGGTAGTATCCTTATAGGAAATATACACTTTAAAATGTGGATAAATCTCTCCATTTTATTTTCATGCTTTCATTTTGGCAAATCATCACTAGGAATCTCAAAGCCTAAACAATGTGAAGCAAAGCAAAAAATGGGATAATAAAAATTTTATATCATTAAATATTACTTACAGAATATTTAAAAATTCAGACAAACTAATGGCTCTCAGATTTCCATTTGCTTTTCTGTTTATCAAAATGCAAATGGGGCCGAATTGCTGACACATCGTATTGTATAATTTATTAGTTTATATGTAGAAATAATTCATGATATTCCAAATTGAAATATAATGCCTGATATAGCAGTTCTCACGACGGCAAAATCACTCTAGGTTACAGAAATGTCGTTTCAATTTGCAGTGCAAGGTTATTTTAACATTATAAAAATAGAATTTAATTAAATTCAGGTAGAATTATTTCCAACATATGTATGAGATGATTTCAAGATTTGGGGGAGGGGGATAAAACAAATATTTCTTCAAAGATGTTTTCTTCCAGCCCTAATGGTGACAACATTAAGTCTGCCCTCTGCAAATGGTGTCATGTGGTCCTCACCAGAAGAGGCCCCTTACTTTGTGGCTGCCATTGGTCCAAGGCAGGGCTGGCTTCCTCCCTTTCACACCAATTTTCTGGTTTGAGTGCACGTGCTCTGAGGCGTATAAACCGCTTTACTTCCCTTATTAAGACATTGACATCAGCGTCCCTGGAGCACTGAAGAAAGACTTCAGCATTGAAATGAACCACCCTTGGGGTTTAATGTTCTTGTCATGTAGGGTTTCTTCTTTTCTTTCTTGTGTCCTTTTTTTCCTTTCTTTTTATTTGGATAAAGACTATAACAGCAGGGAATATACAGACCCTGAAATCGCTAGAAAATGAAATGTTTCCGCAGCACTGAGATGCATTTAGTGCTAAGACAGAAATTTAGGTCCTTCTATTGTTCTTTTGTAAGGAGTAGTTTAAAAAAAAAAAAAACACAGATGAAATAGAAATAATTTCAGAGGGAAGGGAGAGCCCCATGCTTCAGGACACACTGCTCTCTTATCATTTTCAGGGTGTTTGGTGATAAAAGAAAGTGAAGAAAAAGAGAAATTTTCCTAATCAGAGTTCCATCAGCCGAGTGTATAAACTAGAGATAATGAAAATGGTCAGTCTTGGGCTCATTAAAATGACTTCAAAAGGAGAGATTTCAGAATCAGCGGCACAGAGCACCTATTGCCAGATTCATTGTTGATTGTTTCTTGCAACTTCTTATTTTATGTAGTTATCTCTATTTTCTTCCTCTGTGGCATAGCTTCATAATATGTACATACATAAAAACAGTTGTATATTCATGCACGTAGTTGTGTCTTCCTTCTTGCTTTAGTCTCTGAGGTTAGATTGCTGATAGGTCATTGTTCTGGAAACATCACATTCAAGAGAGATGCAGAGGTTTTCAATTTTTTAAAAAAGCAATGAACAGTTCAATGAACATATAACTTTTAATCTAAAAAAAAGAAATAATAAGCTATGCCTTTTATACATGTATTCTTTTCATTGTTAAAAAGTTCTTTATTTTATATTTTTCAGATGATAATGGTATTATGTGACTGTCATAAACAATTGAAATAATATAATATACATATGTAGAAATGTGAAAATAAGCTCCCAGAAACTCCTACCTCCCATTTCATCCACATACCACCATCTCATTCCACTGAGTTAACCAATGCAATGTTTTTGGATAGATTCTTTCATGCTACTAAGTTCATTGATCCTATATGGGCATATATATGGGGACTTGGAGAATGATTTTAATGAAATATAGTCATCACTTTTTTGCAAATTGCTCTTTCCATTTTGAGGATGCCATAGAAATTAATGTAAGATTTATATTATATATTTTTAAACCTTTCATTACATAAAATTTTAAACATATACAAAGCAGACACATTAGTACAATTAACATTTATCATTCACCTTGAACAGTAATCAACTGAAGAAGAATGTATTTTTTACTTTTTAAAAAAATTTTATTTGAGAAAGAGAGAAAGAGCATGAGTAGGGGAGAGGGGCAGAGAGAGAGAGAGAGACAGAGGGAGAGAGCAGGCTCCACACTCAGCATGGATCCTGACCCGGGGCATGATTCCACAACTGTGGGAGGTTGACCTGAACTGAAATCAAGAGTGGGACACTCAACAGACTGAGCCACCCAAATAATTTTTTTTTAATTGAGAGAAAGAGTGGGTGCAAGTGAGAGTGCATAGAGGTGGGTAGAGAGAGGGAGACAGAGAGAGAGAAGCAAGGCTCATCGGAGACAGGGCTGGTGCTCACCAGATGCGGGGCTCTAACTCAAACTGTGAGATCATGACCTGAGGTGAATCAGATGCTTAACCAGCTGAGCCACCCAGGCGCCCAAGAATAACATTTTTTAACCTCATTCTCCTTTATCAATTATATTGAAGCAAATTTAGACATAATATGACTCCATCCATACATGTTTAAAATATATCTCTAAAGGATGATTTCTTTAACATAAACATAATATTTCTAAACAATCTAAAAAAATAATATATAGGTTTCAAATTTCCATAGTTTTCTCAAAATGCATTCTTTTTCTTGTTCATTGGTTGCTTTGTTTGAAATAGGATCCAAATAAGACCTAAATGTTCCAATATATCAATATGTTCCTTATGTCTTTTTTGATCTATAAGCTTCCTTCTCTCTCCTTCTGTCTCTATCTCTGTGATTTATTTGGGGGTAAAAAAGGCAGGTTGTTAGTCTTGCAAACGAGTTTCTCACAACCTGGATTTTTGTGGCACGGGTACCTCAGAGGTAAGATTGTGTATTTCCCCAGGAGGCACACATCTGGTGGTCTCTTTTTGTGATATTAGCAACCATCAATGACTATTACCTACTTCCGTTGATTCGTTAATGGTTACTAAATTGTTATCGGCTGATGATATCATTTCTTCTTGATTTATGACCTGAAATGCTTCCATTTAAAAAGAAAAAGCCTCTCACCAACAACTTGATGGTTCTGAGGAGTAAATCACACAGGAAAAATTCTTAACACTAACCTTTTATTTAAGCTTCTTATATACTCCAGAGATGATCAATGATTTCAAAATATCAATATGAATTTATGGATTCAAGCATATTTGGTATGTCCTAGTCCATATTTGGCATGTACTTACTATCCTTCATGATGTTTAAATTGTTACATCTTTTGCCACTTCACAGCCTTTGGGGCACAACTCTGGTAGTCGCTGAGAATTATTTTACCCTCAAAGGACAAAAGCACACCAGGTATGGATTATGTGTTACCTACCACAGATCCGGAATTATCCATTTCTCCAAAAGTCCCTACTTCACCCTCATGGGAAATGCTGGTTAAAATGACACATTTTTAAGGAATAGGTTACCATCTATGTGTTACTGGATCGAATGACCTATACGTCTTTATTTTTAATAGATAATCAGAACACCAAAAGTATAGTAATAGTTACTCATTGCTACTATGTCTGTTATTGCCCCTAACCTTTCTTCTAGCCTAGTATATAAGTCTAGGAAATTTAATATTGCCCATGAATAACCTTACATATAGAAATTATATATACGATTCTGATATCAATTCTATTGTGTGGTTTTTTTCACACCACGAAGCAATTAGCTCAATTCTCACACTATCTGGATGAAGGTTGCATCAGATCACAAGATGCACCTGCTTCAGACACCAATCAAAAAGTCCAGGTTGTCACTCCATGCTTCTGACTGCCTGGCTTTAGATGACAGCTTCCAAAGACTTCCTTCTCAGATTCAATTAACGTGGTGGAGCAGTTCACAGAGCTCAGAGAAACGTTTTACTTACTAGATTGCCAGGTTATTATAAAAAGATATAACTAACAAGTTGTCAGACGTAAGAGACGCATAGAGCAAGGTATGTGGGAAGGGGCACAGAGCTTCCCAGCTTTCTAAGCACACCACACTCCCCAAATCTCCACGTATTCACCAATTCAGAAACTCTCTGAAACTTGTCATTTGGGCCTTTTATGGAGGCTTCCATACCTGGGCATGGCTGATTAAATCATCAGTCTTTGACAGATGATTCAACCTCCAGCCTCTCTCCTCTCCCAAAAGGAGGGGAGAATTGAAACTTCCAATCTGCAATCACGTGGTTGGTTCCCCTGGCAACCAGCCCCAAGCTAAGATACTTTCAAAAGGTCACCTCATTAACATAAACTCAGGTATGGTCCAAATGGGTTTGTTATGAATATCGAGACACATTTACCTCTCTCATCAGGATATTCCAAAGGTTTTAGGAGTTCTGTGACAGGAATGAGGATGAAGACCAAATACATATTTCTTATTATAAATCACAGTATCACAACTGTCAGAACTAACAAATGAATTCAGGAAAGTTGTAAGATACAAAATCAATATACAAAAAACAGTTGTGTTTTTATACATTAACGAGAAACTATCAGAAAGGGAAATTAAGAAAACAATCTCAGTTTAACACCATCTAAGAAATAATATACCTAGGACTAAATTTAACCAAGGAGATGGAAAATGTGTACACTGAAAACTATAAAACATTAATTAAAGAAATTGAAGAAGACAAAAATAAATGAAAAGATATTCCATGTTCACGGATTGAAAGAATTCATACTGTAAAAATGTTAATACTATCCAAAGCAACCTGTAGATTCAATGCAATGCCTAGCAGAATTCCAGTGGCATTTTTCACAGAAATAGAAAAAAAAATCCTAAAATGTTTATGGAACCACAAAAGACTCTAAATAATACCCAAAGCAGTCTTGAGAAAGAAGAATAAAGCTGGAAGCATCACACTTCCTGATAACAAATCTATAGTGATCAGAACAGTATGGTTTGGGCATAAAAACATACACACAGTTCAATGGAACAGGATAGGCATCCCAGAAATAAATCCATGCATGTAAGGTCAAATAATTTTTGACAAAAGAGCCACGAATATACAATAAGGAATAAAGGATCATCTCTTCCGTAAATAATGTTGAGAAAACTGGATATCCACGTGAAAAGAATGAAACCAGACCCCTTTTTTACACAATACACAAAAGTCAGCTCAAAATGGATTAAAGACTTGAACATAAGATCTGAAACTACAAAACTGCTAGAAGAAAATATAGGAATATGCTTCTTGACATTAGTCTTGGCAGTGATGTTTTTGGACTTGATACCAAAAGCAAGGGCAACAAAAGCAAAAACAAGTAAACGGGACAATTTCAAACTAAAAGCTTCTGTGCAGCAAAGGAAATCATCAAGAAAATGAAGAGGCAACCTACAGAATATGGGAGAATCCTACTGGAGAAAGTATTTGCAAACCACGTATATAATAGGGTATTAATACCCAAAATATAAGGAACTCATAACAATAGCAAAAAAAAATCCAATGAAAAATGAAGAACATGAGTAGACATTTCTCCAAAGGAAAGATATAAATGGCTAACAGGTACATGAAAAGGTGATCCACATCACTCATCATCAAGGAAGTGCAAATCAAAAGCACCTCATGCACATTAGGGTGTCTATTATCAAAAAGACAAGAGATAACAAGTGTTGGCAAAGCATGCGGTAAAAAAGGAATTGTGCACTGCTGGTGGGAATGTCACCTGGCATGGCCACTAGCGGAAACGGTATGAAGATTCATCAACAAACTAAAAATAGAACAACCGTATGATCCAGCAATGCCATTTCTGAGTATATATCCAAAGGAAACAAAATCGCTCTCTCAAAGATATCTGTACTCTCATGTTCATTACAGCATTGTTTACACTAGCCAACTTATAGAAACAACCTCAGTGTCATCAGCAGATGAGTGAATGAAGAAAACATGAATATGTGAACGAACAAAATATATATACGTACAATGGAATATTATTCAGCTTTTAAAAAGAAGGACATCCTGTTTTTCACAACAACACGGATTTAACTAAAGGGCATTAGTCTAAGTGAAATAAGCCAAAGACAAGTATTGCATTGTATCACCTACATGTAGAAGCTTTAAAAACAAACAAAAAAGTGATCTCATAAAAATAGAGAGTAATGGTGGTTGCCAGAGGCTAAGGCATGGGAAAACAGGGAGAGGCTGGTAAAAGGGTATACACTTACTTTCAGCTGTAAGGTGAATAAGGTCTGAGGATCTAATGTATAACTCAGAGACTAAAACTGCTCATAGTGCATTCTTTTTTTCGCCAATTTTATTAAGATATAATTGACCTGTAACTTACTTTAAAGTGTACGACGTAATAATTTGGTTGTGTACAAATCGAGAAATCATTACTCCAATAAGTTTAGTTAACATCCAGCACCTCACATAGCTACCATGTCTTTCCTTGTGATGAGAACTTTGAAGATCTGCTCTCTTAGCAAATCTCAAATATACAATGCAGTATTGTTAACTATAATCAGCATGCTGTACACTACAGCCTCAGAACATACTTCTCTTCTAAGTGGAAATTTGTTATTTTGCTCACCCTCCCCACCCTGACCCTCTGGCAACAACCAATCTGGTCTCTGTATCTGTAAGTTCATGTTTTTTTAGATCCCATCTATAAATGAGATCATGTAGCATTTGTCTTTCTAGGATAATACTGTATTGTATAATAGAAATTTGCTAAAATATGAAAACTTAAATGTTCTCGGGGCGTCTGGGTGGCTCAGTCGGTTAAGTCGGTTAAGTCGGTCCAACTTCGGCTCAGGTCATCATTTCACAGTCTGTGAGTTCGAGCCCGGCGTCAGGCTCTGTGCTGACAGCTCAGAGCCTGAGCCTGCTTCAGATTCTGTGTCTCCCTCTCTCTCTGCCCCTCCCCCGTTCATGCTCTGTCTCTCTCTGTCTCAAAAATAAATAAATGTTAAGAAAAAATTTTTTTTTAAAACCTTAAATGTTCTCGCACACACAGAAAAGGTATAGATGTGAGGTGATAAATGTGTAATTAACTCAATGATGGGCGTTCTTTTCACAATCTATGCATACATCAAATTGTCACATTGTATACTGTATTATCATTTTCATTTCTCAATCATATATCAACAAAGGTGAAAAATAAAATAGAATGCAGCCCTTTGAGCAGCAAATAAAAAAAAAATTATAAGCGAACAATTCCTTCATACTTTTAAAGAAAAGTATTTCCTAACTAGAACACCATCTTGGGCCAAAATATAGATCAAGTTAGAGAGCTAATAAAGACATTTTCAGACTAACTGTAGCAGGATTCTCACACTGAGAGTCGTGACACCCAGACTTTTCTTTCTAGGAAGCAACTTTATTCATTCCAGCACTGCTCAGTTGGGTTTGTACCCAAAGAACTGAGCCCTGAATGCCACGTGGTGTAGTTTTTTTTATATATTTTCTACTTCTTTGTCTCCCATATATGGTAACACACACACAAACATGCAGTCTGATCAAGTGGTCTCATGTTACAAGGTCACGAGGGATGTTGTCAGGTACGCGCATAGCCAGGTTACCTTGAGGTTTTTTGCTTTTTGTTTTGTTTCATTGTTTCGTTCCTTAGGTAGGGTACCCTACCACAAAACAAGTTCTCAAAAACTTTACCATGTCTGTACCCTTTCTCTGAAAACTACTGGAGGATACACTCCAGAAAAATGAGGGTGTAAAACAAGAAAAAAGAAGAAATGAAATTTAGGAGAAAGGAGACCACGCACTGAAGAGAGGGGCAGGAATCACAAGACATGGAGAGGGATACTCAGGACGGAAGCTCTGACCTGGCACATAGTCAAGCAGACCACACATACTCAGCTCAGAAGGCTCTGGCGGGGATTTCCACAAGAAGATAAAAACGAGAGAACTGCTGAGCGGCACGAAGGTTCAGGACTAGGTTCACACCCTCGTGCCTTTCCTGTATCACTGAGTCCTCTAGATATCCAGATTATTAATTCCATACCATGAAATTAATGACTGGCATTGGGGTTACATTATTGATAAGGACAAAAAAAATGAGGCAAATGGAAACAAGACTGTTGGTTATCTTGAGAGAAAACAAAACATGCTGACAGGAAAAGTAAGAATTACTAGTACATGGCTCTGCTGTGAATAGCATTTACATCGACGTCACCATGGTAATTTAAACACTGAATGTTGATGTAAGCAAAGTTGTGATCCAACAAGGTTGGGAGGCTGAAGCGGTGCAAAGAATATATGTGTATGGGGGCAGCATGGGTAGATGTAGGTAGATAAAGGAGGTATAGCTTCATCGTCTATAGGGAGAGCCAACGAATACCTAAGCTGGAAGTCAGAACCAGCAAGAATATCATGGAATTCAGAGATGGGGGGATGATTTTAAAAGCAGCTAAAAGGGGTGCCTGAGTGGCTCAGTCCGTTGAGTGTTCGAATTCAAGTCAGGTCATGATCTTGAGGTTTGTGAGTTCAAGCCCCACATGGGGCTGACTGATGTCAGCCCAAAGCCTGCTTCAGATCCTCTGTCCTCCTCTCTCTCGGCCCCTCCCCCGTTGGTGCTGTATATCTTAAAAATAAATAAACGTTTTTTTAAGTAAAATAAAATCAGCTAAAAGAGAAGAGGGGCGCCTGGGTGGCGCAGTCAGTTAAGCGTCCGACTTCAGCCAGGTCACGATCTCGTGGTCCGGGAGTTCGAGCCCCGCGTCAGGCTCTGGGCTGACGGCTCAGAGCCTGGAGCCTGTTTCCGATTCTGTGTCTCCCTCTCTCTCTGCCCCTCCCCCGTTCATGCTCTGTCTCTCTCTGTCCCAAAAATAAATAAACGTTGAAAAAAAAAAAAATTTAAAAAAAAAAAAAAAAAAAAAAAAAGAAGAGAAATCTGGGAAGAAAAGTCTGGGGGAGTTCAAAGAGAATTGCTATTTTTTATACGATAACTCATACAACCATCTAACTCTTTAATATATATATATATGTCATTGTGATAAAAGAAAAAGAAATTTTACTATTTTATGAAAATAGCCTCACTAAACTGCATTTTAAAATTGTGATTTCCCAAGTGAGGTAACACTTCTTCAGAGCTTACCTCCATCATTTATTTCCTCATGGAATCTTTTTATCACTGACAGGGGTTTCCCTATCTTCGTTAAAAACAAATTAGAATTAGCATAAGTATCCATTTATTTATTCAGTCAATAAATATCTATTGAGGCATCTTTGTCTTAAAGGTCTTCACGACACCTCAGGGGAACACTAAGCCAAAATTCCTTGGCCGCTATAGAAAAAGAACACAGAAAGTGCTATCGGAGTGCAGGACAGGGATTGGCCTGCCTGGGCGCGTCTCACAAGGCTTCATTCAATGTAATGAGTGTTATGGAGTACATCTTGGTTCAGGTCACTCTCCTCGGGGTTATAGGAGACGTAAACATTTCCCAAAAGGATAGGAATAAGGATAAGGTCTTTATACTCATGATGCACAAGATATGAGGAGGAGTAAGGTGAGCACTCGTATACAAATTCAGAGAATGGGGCTCCCGGATGGCTCAGTCGGTTAAGCTTCCGACTTTGGCTCCGTCCATGATCCCATGGTTCATGAGTTCGAGCTCCACGTGGATCAGGCTGTCTGCTGTCAGCAAAGCCCGCTTCAGATCCTCTGTCTCCCTCTCTCTCTGCCCCCCCCCCCCCAAAAATCAATAAACATTTAGAAACAATTTAGAGAGTGATTATAGGTGATGCATCTGGAGTTGGGGCAAAGAGACGATCTGTCCCATTGAATGACAGAAGAACATTTGCTTTACCCGTTCACTGACTGTTTCAGTCATTCATCTGTGATTACTGAGTGCCAACCATACCCCGGACACTGGCTAGGTAATGTGTACACAAAGGTATACCTAAGCGTAGGTGAGGGAACAGATCAGAGAAATGAGAAGAGCCCAGGAAGGGAGGCATATAGGAGGGAGCGGGGTAGGGAAAGGGCAGGGAGGAGAGGACAGGAAAACAGGAAGGCGAGTCATAAGAATGAAGGAAGGAAGGATAGGCTGTTTGATCATTCTGCCCTTCCTGACTTATTTTTCCCAATGCCCTGTAATCTCTAAATTATTCACTGCTTGCTTTTAGGCATTTTTAAAGCATTTAAAAAGAACATTTAAAATTCTTTTTTTTATGTTTCTATTATTTATTTTCTTTTTTTTTTTTAATTTTTTTTTCAACGTTTATTTATTTTTGAGACAGAGAGAGACAGAGCATGAACGGGGGAGGGGCAGAGAGAGAGGGAGACACAGAATCGGATACAGGCTCCAGGCTCTGAGCCATCAGCCCAGAGCCCGACGCGGGGCTCGAACTCCCGGACCGCGAGATCGTGACCTGGCTGAAGTCGGACGCTTAACCGACTGCGCCACCCAGGCGCCCCTCTATTATTTATTTTCGAGGGAGAGACAGAGTGTGAGCAGAGTGATGGGGGTGGGAGGGGTTGCAGAGAGAGAGAGAGAGAGAGAGAGAGAGAGATAGAGAGAATCCAAAGCAGGCTCTAAGCTCTGAACTGTTAGCACAGAGCCCAACAGGGGGCTCGAACCCATGAACCGCGAGATCATGACCTGAGCCAAAGTCAGACAACCTACTGAGCCACCCAGACGCCCCTCAAGGTACACTTTAAAGTCTTCTGCTACCTCCACGTCCCTCAAGGACCCCCCACTAGGCAGCGACACACTATCAAAATGCAGCTACCAAGTTCCCCAGAAATAATCCAGGAGTCTTCTCTTTGGGTCAAATCCCTTATTTCCTTTGTTTTGACTTTACTGACCCAACTGTAAGGAGGACAGATAATACCAGGTTGTGGAGCTCTTCAAATCCCACACAGAGTTGTGCTTGAGTTCCCTATCATATGATTCTATGAAACTCTACTGTTTGGTCCGTTCAAGCATGAGCCTGGTGGGAAGCGTGGGCATAGTTATCTTTAAACTCATCTTTTATTGCTGCTTTTCCCTTATCTTAATCGTCTGGGAATCAGCAAAGGCTTAGACAAAATGTAGAGGTTCATGCTGGCTCTCATATTCTCTCTGTTTAGTTCAACCAATCTGATGATTTTCCAAAAGCTTTCTAGGCAAGCTTGCTGTGGTTTCAGGCATGCGCACTCCTCAGGGGGCATCCGCAGAGACCTACCTGCTTGGAGCAGGAAGTATTGAAAACCTGAATTTAGCGGGTGGCAGTAGGGATGGAGGGGCGCAGGTCGATATAAAGACCATTTGAAGGAATGACCAAAATGCTTACTAACTGAAGCTCCTGGATAAAAGAAAATGCTAAGTATTAAGACGGCTGCAACCTTTCCGTGGTGTATTGGCCTGCTACGCACCTTTAATACTCACTCCTGGCTCCTGGGTTTGAGATTCCATATGCTCAGATGACCAGAGGACAGGGCCCTGGAGAAAAGCCATGGACAGGGGATGTTTTCCGGGAGGAACTTTGAATATGTTGAATACAGATGGTGGGAAAGCTGGAAATACCCATCTCCAAGGTCAGGAGACACTTGAGGACCACAAATACAAGCTAGATGGTTGCCGGCTTCCGAGAAAGGAAGGACAGAAACAGCAGGTGTTGTCCAGCGGCGAAGTTTGGGAAAAGCACTTCCTTTTAACATGGGAGAATCCAGGAAAATTTTAAGATCTGATGATCAGTAGGATCAAGTGAGAAAAATTGTTTTAAAAAATGAAGACAGTTGGGTTTCACAGGAAATAAGTAAAGTTTTTAGAATCTTCTTTTATCTTGGTCTCTCTGTCTTAATCTGTTTGTCTCTGTTTGTCTCCCAGCCTGGGTTTTTTGTTTGTTTGTTCATTTGTTTGTTTGTTTGTTTTCCCATTTCTGCTTCTTCCCCTCTTCTTTTATTTTTTTTATTTTGGTATGATATACATAACAAAATTCACCATTTTAACTATTTTAAATTATACAACTTAATGGCATTAACTACATTCATAATGGGCAACTATTATTACCATGTAGTTCCAGAACATTTTTATCAGTCCACAAAGTAACCCCACGTCCATGAAGCAAAAACCAGAAGCAGTCACTCTCCATGACCCCATCTCCCCTGGCAATTACTAATCTTCTTTCTGTCTCTATGGATTTGTCTCTTCTGGATATTTTATGTCTATGGAAGCATAGAATTTGTGGTCTTTTATATCTGACTTATTTTACTTAGCACAATGGTTTTAAGATTCATGCATGTTTTAGTATATATCAATACTTCATTCTTTTTTTATGGTCAATTAATACTGTGTTGTGTGGATATACCATGTTTCATTTGCCCATTCAATAAATTGGTGGACATTTGGGTCATTTCCACCTTTTGGATATTATGTATAATGCTGCTCTGAATATTTGTGTACAAGTTTTTGTATATACGTCTTCATTTCTCTTGGGTATATGCCTAGGAATGGAATTGCCAGGTTGTATGCTATTCCTAAATTTAACTTATTAAAAAACCACCAAACTGGGGGCGCCTGGGTGGCTCAGTCGGTTAAGCGTCCGACTTCAGCTCCGGTCACGATCTCGTGGTCCGTGAGTTCGAGCCCTGCGTCGGGCTCTGGGCTGATGGCTCAGAGCCTGGAGCCTGCTTCCGATTCTGTGTCTCCCTCTCTCTCTGCCCCTCCCCCGTTCATGCTCTGTCTCTCTCTGTCTCAAAAATAAATAAACTTAAAAAAACCACCAAACTGTCTTCCATTCATTAGTGGGTGCACCACTTTACATTTTTGCCAACAATGTGTGAGGGTTCCAGTTTTTTTATATCCTCACCAATTCTTATTTTTGTTTCGTTTTTTTAGTTTGTTACTGTAGGGGATGTGAAGTGCTGTGTCACTGTGGTTTTGATTTGCATTTGCATGATAACTAATGACATGGAGCATCTTTTCATATGTTTGTTGGACAACTGCATATCTCCTTTGGAGAAATGTCTATTCATGTCCTTTGCCCATTTGTAAATTGGGTTGTTTGATTTTTTTGTTGTTGAGTTATAGGAGTTCTTTATATATTCAGGAGACTAAACCCCCTCCCCACCCTTAAACTAGGCTCTGAAAGAAAAGTGAAATTTAACTTGGTAAAGAGTCAGAGAAGATCTTTCTGGGCAAAGAGTACAGTGCATAGATCTGCTGTTTTAGCCTGTTCAGACTGCCATAACAAAATACTGTACATTGAGTGACTTAAACAACAGAAATTTATTTTCTCATGGTTATCTTTAAATTCATGTTTTGTTGCTGCTTTCCCCATATCTTAATCATCTGGGAATCCGCAAAGGCTTAGACAGGATGTAGAGGTTCATGCTGGCTCTCACATTCTCTCTGTTTAGTTCAACCAATTTGATGATCTTCCAAAGCCTTTCTAGGCAAGCTTGCTGTGGTTTCGAGCTGGAAGTTTGAATGCATGGTGCCAACATGGTCAGGTTCTGATGAGAGCTCTCTTCCTGGCTTCCAGATGGCCACCTTCTCTGTGTCCTCCCATGGCAGAGAGAGAGAGAGATAGAGCGAGAGAGAGAGAGAGCACGCACATGCACGTAAGCAAGAGACCTCTGGCATCTCTTCTTATAAGGGCACTAATCCCACCATGGGGGTTATAATCTGGAGACTTTATCTAAACCTAATTAACCCCCAAAGACCCCATCTTCAAATACCATCACTTTGGAGGTTAGAGCTTCAACATATGAATTTTGGGGTAGGCAAACATGACATTCGTAGCACCTGTAAAGGCTCTGTTGGGGAAAGAGGCATGGGGAATGAGGCACAGAGGCTATATCTCCGCTGCTGGATCCCAGGAAGCCCTGAAGAGGCTAGTCCTGTGAGGCTGGTGCAGCAGCTGGAGAACCAGATTATGAAGACCAACACTTCTCAATCTTAATGTGCCCAGGAAGCACCCAGGGTCTCGTAAAAAGGAGGACTCTGATTCAGTAGGTCTAGGAGGAGATAAAGATTCTGCATTTCTAAGTTCCCAAGTGATACTGATGTATCAGCAAGGATATAAAGCCCCAAGGAGCCTGCTAAATTATTGTATTATTTTTTTAAAAAGAGAGTAGTGAGATAAACTGTGTTTTTTTTTTAATGTTTATTTTTGAGAGAGAGAGAGAGACAGAGCATGAGCAGGGAAGGAGCAGAGAGAGGGAGACAGAATCTGAAGCAGGTTCCAGGCTCTGAGATGTCATCTCAGAGCTTATTGTGGGACTTGAACCCAAAAACCTCGAGATCATGACCTGAAATGAAGTCAGACCCTTAACTGACTGAGCCACCCAGGAGCCCCTGAATTGTGAGTTATTTCAAAGATGACTCTTTACTAAAGAACAACTCTTCACTACTTCAGTGGAAAATATATTGGAGGGGCGCCTGGGTGGCTTGGTGGGTTAAGCGTCCGACTTCGGCTCAGGTCATGATCTCACGGTCTGTGAGTTCGAGCCCCGCGTCGGGCTCTGGGCTGACAGCTCAGAGCCTGGAGCCTGTTTCAGATTCTGTGTCTCCCTCTCTCTCTGACCCTCCCCCGTTCATGCTCTGTCTCTCTCTGTCTCAAAAATAAAATAAAAACATTAAAAAAAAAAAAATTAAAAAAAAAAAAAAAAAAAAAATATTGGAATGGGGCAAAGGAATGGGGAAAGAGTTAATAATTGAGTTGATCATGGTGAAATAAATAAGATCTATATATTCATATGACAAAATGCTCTATCAATGTTAACAGCAATGGGTATGAAGATATTTTCATGACACGGAAGAGTGTTTGTGATACAAAACTAAATAAAAAAGCAGAAACCAAAATTATGTATGCAAATTGGTTTCATCTTTGTAAGACAATGTGTGTAAGAGAAAGCAAATGTACCCAGTTGTTAACAGTGCCTCCCTGGAGGTTGGATGATGGGTGATTTTTATTCTTTATTTACGTTTTTCTCTGTATCATTTTTCTACCATTTTCATTATACTTTATTTGTTTCAATTGCTTTCTAAACAACAACCGAATATTATTAAAGTAATCAAAGACGAACATTTCTCTCCATGAATCTTGAATAAACCTCTACAGAACTCAGCTCTAATACAGTAAATAGGAATGCTGGGAGAATTCATTTCCTGGCCCTTCTTAAGGTGCCATGCTGTTGCTGGTTGTCAATTTCACACATGCTATTTCTATCCATTCAGAGCTGACAGCTTGGATTTTCCCCTCCATTGTAATAGCTGTTCTCTCTTCTGGCTTCCCCAGGCTTGCATTTGGTAACCTTTGCCCTTTTATTTGGTACAAGCCAAAATGCCATCTTTGGAGAACTAATGTACCAGAGAAAATGGTAGCACGAAGCCACATAACCTACTGTTCTTTTCCTTTCTGTTTGTAAAGGTTATTATTAGAGCTTATTTTAGAGAATTTCAAATCCATTCAAAGTATCATGGGTTTAAATTTTTCTAATGGAAGCAAAGCTTTTGATGTTTGGGTTTAGAAAGCTGCCTAGCCTCTTTAGAGTTCAAATTTTCATACATTGGCACAATTGATCAAAGACTTTATTTTAAGACAGAGAGAAAAGGCAATTTACCTATAGTTGTTTTGTATTCTTAACATTATTATTATATTCCTTTTTTTTTCCAGAACCATCTCCCTGTTTGAAGATCTACTTTTTTACTAACATATATTGGCTTCACCTTCTTTTTGATCAGCCTGAGAAGCCATCTGGAAACAATTGAGAGTGACGTCACAAATCCAGCATTATGATTTCAATATAGGATCAAAGAATAGGAAGAAAAAAATCGAGGAATGGAGAAGCTTGATTTAACCTTTAAGCACAAATATCTAAACAGTAGAAAGAGTCAAGAAAACATGACAAGATGAAAGAATTACTGATGGGCATTAAAGTAAGGGCACTTTGTTTACCTGAGGTTCAATTTAGTTAATATGCTGGCATCCATTTTTATATTTATTGTGGGAAAAGAGGAAAAACAGTCATCCAGGGTGAGTCTGACAAGCGATATACCACAGTTAAAAAGACTTTGTAGCCTTGGGCTTGGCAGAGTGTCCTGAAGCTAAATGTAGACAACTACAGAAAAATCTTAAACGGGGGTTAAAGGTCATAAGCACGAACAATAGACCTGAAATTTGGAGGAATTCATACTCTACTGAAGAATTCCTAGACCACTCATGAAAATAACAGATTGTCCAGTCACCAGAAAAAAACTTAAATTAAAACTAAAACTAAGCCACACCTGAAGAGTAAGCAAATGATTAGAAAGGAGGGATTTCAGGAATTTGAAAGGGTGAGAATCTAGAATCTAATGTAAATGACCCTGAAATTACCACTAACATAGGAAGTCTCTAGAAACTGAACTCTCAGAACCTGAGTGACAGTTTGCTCTTAAGAATATTAACTCATTCTGGACAGAAATGTATGTTTCTGGCTGACCAGAGCAGTTGATCTCCTATGTACAGATTTCAGTCAGAAGCTAAAGGAGATGAATGAATGTCAACAAGGCGGTGAGTCTTGCAGGATGTGAGGACTTTTCTTTAGAAAAATCAGAGAGCAGTAGCTCTAAAATTCTTCTGCTATTCAAATTAACAGTCCTGCATTTTCCAGGATACATTTCCAAATACATTGTATTTGTAGATCTTTGTAATATCACCTTGAACACAAAGGTGTTTATTTAAAACATCCTTGAATGCTATCTAATTTTAATATCTATTTAATATCTTTGCAAAATATCTTTACCAATACATTTGGTCATTCCTTCAAACAATCATTACAGAATTGCGTGTTCCAATTTAGGCTTAGAAAATACGGCCACTGTACTAGTTCCTAAACTTGCTTGGGCCACCAGCTATGCCCAAAGAGGTTTTCCTTTAAATTGGTTATTGTTATTCTTATCACCATAGAAGTCATTCAAATATTATATTGAAGGCATTTTTACATAATATATTTATTTCCAACCCTTGATTTTCTTGTTATTCTTCCTTATTTAATACAGTATGTGCCAAATGAAGCACCAATAGAATCTTCTTTTTTAAAGTAAAAATACAAATGGGCATACCTATGGAAAAACTAATGTTTAAAAAGAACATTCATAAAGCTGAATTCTACTGTCCTTAATTTGGTGGGAAAATTTTTTAAACACTCAGGAAAGACAGATATATGTCTTCTGTGCCCCATTCCCATACCAACAAAAATTCATAAGCAGATCACTGCGATCTTCTTTTGAACCTGATCAAGCTTTCAAATCCTTCTTAATACAATATTCCAGGAGCCACTAGCAACTAATCGGAGCTTGCACTTGAGTGCAAAAAGCATTGGCCTATCTGTCTTTAGATGAAGAACAGTTCATTTCTGTTGATTATTTCGGGGAAGGGTATATGTGATTTTATATATAAATGGAATGATTTTATATTTTTGTTTAAAATATTAAAACAATTAAAACATACAGAGAAGACATTCTTAATTTATAAATGTTCCATTTGTAGGTTGTTTAAAACTCATAACCCATGAAAACAATAGTTGGGAGTGGGAAAACAGAAAAGAAGGAAAGTAGTAAGAGTATGTTTTACCACCCAATCACCCAGAGTATCTACCCAGGTAATTCAGAGTTAAATCCAATCTATATTAAGTTGAGGTTTCTATGTGAATCCAAGAACGATGGCAAAACACATCTCTGTACAAAAACTTGTATACAAATGTTCAGAGCAGCATTATGCATAAGAACCAAAGGTGGAAACTATCCAACTATCCATCAACCAATGAATGATCAAATAAACTGTGGTATATCCATACAATGCCATATTAAGTATTGGATTTAAGGAATGGAGTACTGACATATTCTGCAATATGGTTGAACCTTGAAAACATTATGCTGAGTGAAATAAGCCAGTCACAGAAGACCACATATTCTGTGGTTCCATTTATAAAAAAAATCTCCAAAAGGCACAAATCCATAGAGATAGAAAGTAGTGATTGCCAGATGCTGGGAGAGGAGAGGGACTGTTAATGGGTATGGAGTTTCTTTTGTGGTGATGAAAGTGTTCTAACATTATTGTTATGATGGCTGCACGACTCTCTGAATATATTAAATATCTTTAAGGTATACATTTCAAGAGGGTGAAGTATACGGTATGTGGATTATATTTTAACGAAGTTGTTATTTTAAAAAATTCTGTTGGGGGCACCTGTGTGGCTCAACCAATTGAGCATCCAACTTCTAGTCAGTTCATAATTTCACAGTTGGTGAGTTTAAGCCCCACATCGGGCTTGCTGCTGTCAGTGCAAAGCCCACTTTGGATCTTTTGTCCCCCTCTCTCTTCCCCTCCTCTGCTTGCACAAGTGCTCTCTCTCTTTCTCAAAAATAATTTTTTTTAATTCTGTTGGAAAAAGATGCAGAGAACCAAACTGTGACTCATTCAACTTCTAGGTAAGTTTCTAAGGAGCTTCCTATAATAAAAACAAGATTGTCTAAAAATGTCTGTAAGTCAACATTAGTTAGAAAGGTATCTTTGGTGTCTTCTGTTAAGGAATGGAGACAAAAAAAGAGTATCAGCAAATGAATTTTGTAGTAGGGTAGGTGGCAAATTAACTTTCACTCTAAAAATTAAGGGAAATAGCCAAACAAATCTGCACCCAGTGTTCTCAGGTTTTCTCTAGAGATAAATGAAAATAAATCCAGTTTGAGGATTCTGATCACTTACATTTGTGTTTCACTATTTTTTTTTAATTTTAGAGAGAGAAAGAGAGAGAGAACTGGGAGAGAGGCAGAGAGAGAACCCCAAATAGGCTCCATGCTTAGTGCGGAGCCCCACATGGGGCTCAATCCCACCACCCTGGGATCATGACCTGAGCTGAAATCAAGAGTTGGACGCTCAATCGACGGAGCCACTCAGGCACCCCTGTGCTTCACTAAGTTTAGATTTTCAAAGTACTTTATTATAATTCCTAATGGCAAAATTATCTACCAGTAGAACCAACCCAAGTAATCTATGAGCGTATAAAGCAATGGACCTTCCCTCTCCCTTGCAGACACACATACATAATAATATCTAATGTTGAGACCTCCCACTTCTGTATTAGAATATATTTTTTGTCTTGCAAATCGACCCTAGAGATTCATTTTAACCTGACTTTATATGTGTGTAGCAGATTACTGTAAATCATCTATCTATTCATTAATGCAAAGTTCCTAAAGATTCTTTCATAATTTTTTTTTTTGTTTTTTAGAGAAAGATAGAGAGGGGGAGGGAGAGAAGAAGAGAGAGAGAGAGAATCTGAAGCAGGCTCCATATTTAGCATGGAACCCAATGCGGAACTCTACCCCCTGACCCTGGGATCATGACCTGAGCTGAAATGAGGGGTCAGTTGCTGAACCGAATGAGCCACCCAGGCACCCCTCTTTCATAATCTTATCACTACTTTTGTTCTAATTATTAGGCAGAGTGAAAAATATTACCCATAGTAGTTCAAAACAAAAACGCAAAAACCTCCTCAGAAACAAAAGAAGTCTCATCCCAATCGGCAGATAAATGCAAACATTGAGAAACAAAGAGCTAACTAGTTTTACGGTGACTTTTCTCAAGAAAACTTGGGAGGTGGTGGGGGGGCTGGTAAGGAACTCTGTGCCTGGTTCCCAGGTCTGATGTACTATTAACTCCTAATAACTGAGGAGGAGAGATCTCTGTCTTCTATGTCTACTGGCAACATGTGTAAAATTACTCATCCTTAAGAATCTTGCGGCTGGGTTTTCTGCCTAGCTGCTCTCCTGGATGAAGATCTGTAAATGTAGCAGCTCACAGAACCATGTAGGTAATTTCCTATTCCCAAAGCAAGGGGAAAGGAGGCATGGGGGGCTTCAAGTGCAGGATGTGTGTGTGCCTGATGTCAAAGGTATGGAAAGCTGGAATGAGACTACGGTTACTTGCACTTGAGGAACAGTTTTAATAGAAATTGTGGAAGATTTCAGCAAAGTGAAGAGAGATGAAGGAGAACCGATGTGGAGATGGCATTGGGTGGGTTTTACAAGGTGACTTTCTATGAACTGTCCAGGCGGGGTAAGCTCTGCTGTAAAGTTGGCTGCTTTGCGCATTTTCTGCCTCCAGTTTCAAACACAGTCCCAGTGCTGCCCAGAGACAAAGCTTTACTTTAGTAAGAGAAAGTTGTCCAGGCAAGGGACAGGTGGTAGGAGCGAGAAGGGAAATGGCTCTTCTGACAGAGATGAAAAAGTGAGCCACTCCTTCGTATTTTCTTTATTGTAAAATACACATAATGTAACATTTATTTATTTATTTATTTAACTTTATTTTAAGTTTATTTATTTTGAAAGAGAGAGAGAGAATGAGCAAGGGAGGAGCAGAGAGAGAGACAGACAGACAGAATCCCAAGCAGGCTCCACACTGTCAGTGCACAGCTCAATGCAGGGCTCAAACTCACAAACCTGTGAGATCATCACCTGAGCTGAAATCAAGAGTCAGATGCTTAACCGTCTGAGCCACCCAGGGGCCCCATAATGTAACATTTATCAAATGCACAATTCAGCGGCATCAAGTGTATATAAAATGCTATGCAATCCCATTGTTAGCCTGAGAAAAATTTCATCAGCCCAAAAGGAAATCCTGAGTGCGTTCAGCAGTCATTCCCCACTCTTCCTCCCCCAGCCCCTGGCATCACCAATCTGATTTCTAGCTTAGGGAAGCTTGTACATGAACATTCATAGCACTATTTGCAATAACCAAAAGCTAAAAGCAACCCAAAAGTCCATCAGCAGATGAATGGATAGACAAAATATGGCACATCCATACGACAGAATATTATTTAGCCATAAGAAAGAACAGAGTGCTGATACATGCTACCACACAGATGAACCTTGAAACATTGAACTTTCCATTTCTGCCCTTAGAAGAAATGAAGGCATCAGCAGGAGAGTGGCAGAATATCACACAAGGGTTCACAGACCTGGGTTCTGGGAAGGGTTTCTTCTCTGCTCTAAGGCGTCAATGAGCTAATCCATTTAATACCTTGCAACATTTCAAATGTTCCTGTCATAAAACTGAGTGAAGCAACCCTGCTTCCACGCTGGTTCATTTTAACAATTTGAATTGTTCTGGGGCACCTGGATGACTCAATAGGTTAAGCGTCCGACTTTGGCTCAGGTCATGATCTCCCAGCTCATGGGTTTGAATCCCACATTGGGCTCTGCGCTGACAGCTCAGAGCTTGGAGCCTGCTTTGGATTCTGTGTTCCCTCTCTCTCTGCCCTATGCCCACCCCGCTCGCATTCTGTCTCTCTCTCAAAAATAAATAATAAAAGCATTAAAATTTTTGTTTAAAATAATTTGAATTGTTCTTTTTAAATGCTTTAAAAATGCCTAAGAGCAAGCAGTGAATAATTTAGAGATTAGAGGGCATTGTGAAAAATAAGTCAAGAAGGATTGAATTGTCAAACAGCCTATCCTTCCTTCCTTCATTTTTATGACTCGCCTTCCTGTTCTACCTCTCCTCTCCTCCCTGCCCTTTCCCCACCCCACTCCCTCCTATAAGCCTCCCTTCCTGGGCTGCTTTGGACTCTGTATCTCCCTCTCTCTGCCCCTCCCCCCTCTCTCTCTGTCTCTCAAAAGTAAATAAACAAAACATTTTTTTTTAATAAATAAAGTATACCTTGAAGCACTGAAACATTCCCATTTCATGGATGGCAAAACCAAATCCCAGGCATGTGCAGTAACTCATCAGCATAGCTCAAACAACAGGTAGCAGAGCTGAACTAGAACATAGATTATTTGCTTCCCATATTAGTGTTTGTTTCCTTTTCATTATGCCCGATATCTATCGCTCCTAAATGGGGTAGTGCTCCTAATAGGGCAACATTTGAAAGATATCAAAGCAGCAGCATTATTCGCAATATTCTTCCTTCTGAGAAGCCCATTCCTGCCAATCTCAGGAGTGAGACAGCTGTCAAGGAACTGCCACTTGTTAATGGAAAGAACTTCAGAGAGGCCCCAGGGGGTAGGTGTCATGGGTATTCATTGCCATGTGCACTGAAGAGTGGGGAAACATTAGATACATCCCTGAGGTTACTGTCTCAATAAAGGAGACAACGATGCCTGCAGATCATTATGTTATTGCCTCATTAAGTATGATAACAGAAGTATGAATGAAGTAAGTAAGTACTGAAAAGAAAGCCAGGATTCTGTCTGTCTATGAGGTTAGAAAATATCCTCAGAAGTGACACCTGAGCAGGACTTTTCAGGGTAGACAGAAGTTCTACAGATCAGCAGAAGAGTGTATATGTTCTGGATATGTGCCTGCAGTATAACTTTTAGACCTCACTCCCAGCTCTTAGAGTCATGCTTACTGGAGAACAGCATTTGCTGCTCTCATTACAAGCTCCTGTCCAGGAGCATTATTCCAGTCTGTGCAAAAATTCCTGATCCTCTTAGTCCTTATCTGCTATTTCAAGGCAAGTGTTTGATATCAGCGCAGAATGAAGAAAGCCTCCAGGCCGGTAGCCACCTTATGCTGATTAGGTAAACACGCACACTTCTTCCAGATTCTGCAATGGTTTTCTGCTCTCCCGGCCTGGAATGTCTTTTTTTCTCCAATCATCAAGAACCCCCAAATCCAATCCAAGCGTCCGTACTACAACCGCATTCCCTCCTGCCAACTTAGACCTCTACCTCACCATGACACTTGACCTCTTGCCAATCCACTTGAATTCTGAGCCTTCTCCCATTAGTGAGACCTCAAACTATGATCTCTCTCTCTGACTCTGTTTCCCGTTTCCCTGCCAGCTCCTGCCTCATGAACCTACTTCATAAGCCTTCCTCCCCTCTTGACTCTTCCCATGAGTCCTTTTTTCCTCGACTGCATAGGACCTTGCTCTGCACTGGGTATCCACAAAGAAATCAAAATTCATATTTCTGATAGTATCTCCAAATTGATTACATTTACAGTCCCAGAAGTACTCTAAAAGGATTTTTTTTTTTTTGTCATTCAATTTAAATGTGTGTCCTCTTTTCGGCCTTTGCTCTCTGTTGTGTACTAGGAATTACTAATTTTTTTTAATATTTATGTTTTTAACTTTATTTTTTAAAATTTTTTAATGTTTATTATTTATTTTTGAGAGAGACAGAGCATGAGTGGGCAACAGGAAGAGAGAGAGGGAGACATAGAATCTGAAACAAGTTCCAGGCTCTGAGCTGTCAGCACAGAGCCCAATGTGGGGCTCAAACTCACAAACAGCAAGATCATGACCTGAGCTGAAGTTGGTCTCTTAACCGACTGAGCCACCCAGGTGTCCCCCAAAATATTTATTTTTGACAGAGAGAGAGCACCCACAAGCTGGGGAAGGGAAGAGAGAGAGGGAGACAGAGGATCTTAAGCAGCTCCACATTGAGAGTGGAGAGCCAAACATGGGGCTCGAACTCACGAACTGTGAGATCATGATGGCCTGAACCACAGTTGGATGCTTAACCGACTGACTCACCCAGGCACGCCTAGGAATTACTATTTTTGATACATCTTATAATCATAGAATGAGTTTTTTATATTTTATATATTGTGGGTTGCAAGCATAAAGTTTCAAATGGAAGCATATACCACGCTGAGTGTATACCACAAGGATGTATTAGGTGATGGCCGTCTCATTTTTTCTCATATGATGGACACTTTCCTTCAACTTTATATTTTTCTTCATAGTATTATCACTAGCAGGGGTCTGCTGAATTTGGTCCCCAAGAACCACTGAAGAGGCGAGTTCGAAAGAAGAAAAGAAAGACGAGAGAAGACATTTTTTCCCAATGATACAGTGTGGTTATCTTGGAGACAAGTGTCAGGGCCCAACTGATGTGTACTGTAACCACATTATGCAGTACTGAGGAATGTCGCTCCCTAGCTCGGTAAAAGGTCCGTTCTAGGCACAGCTTTGGAAGATGTGATTTGATGTCTTTCTTTCCTGCCAGCCCTCCCACACCACGCTCCCTGAAGCGCCCTCCCATGCAAGCTCTAATATCCTCTCGTGAGTTGGCAAATTTCTTCTCTGAAGAATAAAGGGCAGGAGGTTTTTGTTTTTAAAACCACACCTATTAAGCCAGATGAATCTCCATCAGAGGAATTTCAGATATGAGAGAGGTCAACACGGCTAAGAGTTTCTGTTAGGCTCAGTTCCCCTGAATTTCCACTTCATAACCCTCAGATTATACATACAGTTCCAAGGTTTTTGCAAGGATTCTCAGAGCTATCCAAGGTGAGATTTACAGTGCCTGGTATTGGGTGAGTTTTAGACACCAAATGTTGTTAGGTTAAAAATTGTCTAAACAATCTTCCTCCCCTCTTCCAGAAGACTGGGCTTCTATTTTTAGCTCAATATTATACTGAGTTCATTTTCAGGAGACTCAAACAGTATAGATAGAGCCTTGATGAGTTTTTAAATTTTTTTCCAGATCGACTGCCTGCCTTGCAGCCATGGCATACTTTGGGTTTAGTGTCTGATATTTATGATTACATAATACCGTAAATATCAGATAACAGTAGCATTTAAAGCAATAATAAAACACTTTAAGTGGCCCCTTTTAAAAACTACTGCTTTCCAGAGTAACAAAATGCAAATGCTTGGCTGACATTTCTGTTCTAAAAGCTGATGGAAGACAGAGATTTGGAACACTACCCTCTGCTAGCTTCTCTAGAGTGACATTGTGGCACTTTCTACTGTAGATGTCCTGTAGGGGGCATTACTCTAAAAACAGATTTCCCCTGAATTAACGTCTTTCAAATTTATTTAATTTTGAATTACCATCTCAAAAAAGTACTCTAAATTTATTCGAGTGATTTTTTGTGGAAAATATCTTTCTAATGACTTTAGAGCCGAGTGCTAAAATATCCATTGCCAAGTGCATGAAGCACTTTGAAAATCAAGGTTCTGATATATCTTCTCTAGGAAAAACTTAAAAAAAAAAAAGTCAATAAAGGAGTCTGTGATAAATGAAGTATTTCACTGAAGAGATATTTAAAACAAATGAGCACATTTAATCAATTTCCTAGGACTCAAACAGCCAGGTAATAAAAATGGAAGATCCCATACCATATCAAGTTTTCTTTTTTTAACATTTTAACAAACCATTTAAAAAACATTCCTGGGGTGGGGAGGGGAATGAAAACCTTAGATAGTCTTTTAAAAAAATGCTGGCACTCTTTACATTTACCCTTTGGCTATTTTTAAATTTAATTTCTAATCCCATAATTGAGTTCACAGTGGTTGCAACTATTATCAAACATCTTTCGGGGATTAGAACTCACTTTGGGTTCAAATGAAGCATCAGAAAATCATGTATGTTGTTGTCCTGAGAAAGTAATGCATGCCAATTAAAATTCCCCTGGGATTAATGAAAAGAGTAGAAAATGATTTATTAAAAATGGTATTTTATGACTGCCATGGGGATTACTTACCATATTTAAAAAAAAAAATCAAATGTATATCACTATTAGGCCCTGCAAAAGATACAGAGGCTTAGAAGAATGAAAGCTGACCAGGAATCTGGTACAGGGAAGGCAATTGAACACAGTGCCACAACTCTATTTAATGTAACCTGAACACTTTCTGGGTCCTAAGTGCCCCCATGTGCTTGGGTTGGAGAAGTGGGGGGTCTCAGATCCTTCCCCCTGGATGTAAGAGACAGATTTCATTGTAAGAAAGTTCTTCTTTATGGGTGATTTGTGTCTCTCATTTCAGAGCAAAAATGGCGAGTTGTTTCTATCATTTAGAGAAAACCTCTCCTTGTAGAAGGTATCCTTATACTTTTTAGACACACACATAAACATGGTGTCTGGATGCGGGGGGTGTCTGGGTGGCTCAGTCTATTAAGCACCAGACTTTTGATCTCAGCTCAGGTCATAATCTCGCAGTTCCTGAGTTCAAGCCCCGCATCCGTTCTCTGCTGTCAGCACAGAGCTCGCTTCGGGTCCTCTGTCCCCTCCTCTGTCTGCTCTGCCCCCCTTTCTTGCTCAAAAATAAATAAACATTAAAAAAAAAAGTGAGGTCAGGGCACCTGTAGCAAAGTGAGAGAGACTTTTGATGAATGACTTTACCACCTCAAAATTCTCATAAATAGGAACTAGGGAGTTGAAACAAGAACAAATTCATTACTGATATAAATTCTAAAGGTGGGAGTCCAAATCCAGAATCTACTTCTTACTGAATGTTTGACCTTGAGCAGAGCACTTTATATTTCTAAACTTCCCCTTGTCTGTAAAATATAGATAATAGTAGCTTCCTTACTGGAGTATTGTGATGGTGAATTAAGTTAACCATGGTGAATATATTAAAAGCCTACCTAACAGTGAATGTTCTAAGACTATTAGCCATTATTATTTTTATTATGGTAAGAATTTAGAAGAAGGAACAGTCCTTTTTACAAGATAGTTTGGGGGTGGGGGAAGGGAAGGCAAGACTAAAGAGCATTATCTTTAAATTAAAAGATATGTCTGTTCTTTCAAGGTTTACCAAGAGAATTTAAATAAATTTTTTAAATAAAATACAAAAAAAATTAATTAATTCTATTTGTTTTCAAAATAAATAAGAATTATGGTAATAAACCTTTAAAGTGTTAGAAGCAGTTAAGCATTAATTAGAACAAGAAATAAACAATTTCAACTTTAGTTTGTAGGATTTATACATTCAAAATCAAATCCTTTGTTACACTAAAAACCAGAAAGAGCTATTTAGCCTATGAAAGAGTTAACACTGATTTAGAGGTGTCCTATTTTTTTTTAAAAGAGATTTGTCGGAAGATGCTTGACAAATCTGCCTCTAAAATCAACTGCAAAAATATTGTGACTGCTCTTTCCACAGTTTTCCTAGGCAACTTAGCTGATGCAAAAGAAATTGTGGTTGTCAAAATAATAAGCAAACCACATTTTACAATCATCAAGAGAAAAAAGGAAGTGGAGTTTTCTATTTTGTACAGTTGTGCATGTCCTAGTGTCTGATGAATCAGAAAGACTAGCATAAGGAGAGGTTAAGAACGTCAATTTGTTGATTATCTTTCTTAAACAATCTAACAAAATCCAAGCTTTTATTTAGCTTGTAGAAATTACATCGGTCCATTGAGTAAGCAACTGAAGATTGCTGCTCATTAAAAGAACTATATGTTCATGGAAATGAACATTTTTTTTATTAACATCTGTAAGCTCTGGTTTCTTGGTAAAGACTATAATGGTAATGAATGTGCAGCTGTTTTCCATCTGTTACTTAGAAATTTTTACCCGAGTACTTACTTCCCGGTAGTGTTAAGTGAGTACTAGAACACGATTACCTTCCTTACAATGAGGGAGGACAGTGTGTCAAGGGACTATACTCTGCTTTTGAACAGTTATGGACTCCACAGGTCAGTTATGCAGTCAGAAGTAAGGGCCTCCGTGCTAACAGCTTAATCTCCTCAAACAAGCTGAGCTGCGTTGTTCAAGAAGCTGCACCTGTAAATTCTAGCAAGACAAGCAATCCAGTAGCATTGGAAATAGATTGGAAGATCTATTATGTAAATGCACTGTGCTAAGTTCTAGACAGAAAGGATGCAAAAATGAATATGACAAGTTTCTGTTCCCAAAGAGTTTACGGTTTTAAAATGGATTGGCTTGGGGTCCTGAAAGAAGGAAACCGGTCCCCTTTTTTTCACTAACGTTTTTTAATGATATTACTTGTGCGCTCTGTATCCATGTTTCTATCGTCTTCTGTTGTTTTGGTTCAGTGATTATTTTTTGCCACTATTTTTTTTCTTTTGTAAACTTATCTATGACTTACCTTTACATTTTAAGTTTTTAAGTAAATATCAGGAGAAGAATGAACTCAGGATCCTGATTGAAAGCCAATACAGTAAAACTTTGGATTGCAAGAATCTTGTTCTGTGAGTGTTCTGCAAGACGAGCAAACATTTCTAATAAATTTTAACTTGAGAAACCAGAGATGTCTTGCAATGTGAGTAGTGTGTGACACAGAATGCCACATCATCACAACTGAGCCAATGGTTCTTCTCTCTCTCTCTCTCTCTCTCTCTCTCTCTCCCTTGCTGTGGGATTGTGGGTGATCCTCTCCCATGCTCAGATGCTCTGTCTCAGGCAGCGGTGTTTGGCAGAAATCAGTGATCTTTCAAAACGTTGGAAGGTGCCCAGTGATCTTCCAAAACTGGCATTAGTGTATGTTTTGTCACTTGAAAGCACCTATGGACAGCCCTTTGCTTTTCCATACAAGAGAAAGCTTAGGAATGTTTCCTTCATACTAGGTCAGGCTGCCTGCAGATATAGGCCCTTTCCTCTGCTGCCTTATTGCCAGTTACATTAAATACAGTAGATGACAAGAGTTTATTAATACTGTATTGTAGTCAACATCCATGTGAGTATATACGATGGCCCCCATGCAGAAAAAGATTCCATTGAGCCAATAGATAGCAGTGATTCTGTTAGTGACAGTGAAAGTCGTCCTACACGATACCCCTCCTTTCTCTTGTCTCCCTCACAATAGCCAGAAAAGTTTTCAAAAGTAAGTGCTGGTTAATTTGTTTATTTTTCTCTTTATTTTGTATTTTCTTTATTACTTTGTATTATATTACAGTACTGTAATCATTTTTATATGAATATTCTAGGGTTGTGGAACGAATCATCTGAGCTTCTGTTATTTCTCATGGGGAAATTCTCTTTGATATACAAGTGCTTTGGATCACAAGCATGTTTCGGGAACAAATTATGCTCGCAGACCAAGGTTTTACGGTCCCTCTTCATTAATTTCCTAGACATTAGGCAAATAACAGGGACATAGGGACTGCCGTATGGCCCTAGTTAGGAAAATTCTCAGTTCGGGGTCTGATGTCCATTTCTTTCAAAATTAATATAACGTGAATCTCACTCAGATATTCCCAAGTTTTTAATCTTATATATTGAAAAAAAAATACATGGAAGTAATAAAGTTAGATGATATGTGCCCTGGATCTAGCCCACTTTTTACAATAAAGCAGGGCCACAAGAAAAATTATATTATCCAATAATTGTTAAGAAGAGCTGTGCTGCGTTTACAGTTAGATTTGCCTGACATTTCTCAGCTAAGCCACTATAGTGGCTTAAAGAAGAAATGCTGCATGGACAAAGATATTTTATGCTTCTGAACTCACAGCAACTTGTCAAATTCTGTAATGCAACACCAATGAAACATAATCACTCCAGTTTAAGAGAATCTTTGCAGTTCTTAATTTTGTTCCTAATAAAAGTGCATGTTGCTATTGAGAGAAAAATACACAATCTGATAGATTGAATCTTGGGGTTCATTCCCTGTCCACCAATGACTTGGACATTAGCCTGATCCTCCCTGAGCTTCACTTTTCTCATGTCTATCCCTGCTTCCAGTTTTCTACCTTTTTTCCCTGCTACATACCTTAACTCAGGAATGTTCATATTACGAATGAAAGATCATTATTTGACTCATTGGGTTTAGGATAAACTCCACCTGAAACACCCTCCACCCTTTCTTCCAGATTTTTATTGCTGAAAGTCATTTTCTTCTCACTCGATACCCATACTTCCTAATATTATGTCTCCTAAACTTATTTATCTGTTCAAATGAGGACTAATACCCAATACTCAAGTACCAATTTCTACAAGATGGGTTTAAAAGAGATTTGTAAAAATGTTTTGCATCCTGTCTGCATTTATCATTGAATCCACTCCATTTCACCAAATTATCCCATTTGAGGGTTACTGTTTTGTCCTAAATGGTTTAGCGCCTCATTTCAGCCTCCCCAAATGATTTGCAGGGTAGCTACATATCCCTTTTCGGCATAGGCAGGCTTGTGCTTCCGGGAGAGAACTTCCCCTCAGTGATGAAACCATTTGTCTGGCATGAAAGCTACCACTAGCTCCAGTGCCACCTCTGATATAGCTGTGCAGTCGTTGAAAACATGAGCAACTTGGATGCTTGTTGCGTAGCACGTGACTTCATTTAACAAGCAACCGTGTCTTCTCTCTTTCTGAGAGTGATTTGGTTCAATGTGACTAAAGGCAGTGAAGTATAGTTGAAGAAGAGTAAGTCACCGTCTGAAGCTGGGTAGCCCTGAGTGCAGGATGTTCCAAATTATAAGATTTATTTTGCATCTACAGACACTTCATATGATATGAATAGTAATGGGCTAGTTGTCACATACATATTGCTAGCACGGTGGGCCTTTAGATGACATTTGTCATTTGCTTCAAAGGAAAAAACCCAAGGCAGTGTTACCGTCAAAGAAAGGGGGCTTCACAGATTCACACATCCCATCAGATTAAGCATTGGTGATCAGAACTTTTTCCTTTCTGATACTTACAGATGACCTCAAAGCCAACTTCAGAAACCATTTTAAGAATAAAACATTTCACCAGCATCGGGGAATCTTATTCTTTCAGTCATTATTTGTACACCAAAATAGGTGCTGGGAAGATGATGGTTAGCAGAGGTAATAGGAAAAAAAAGAGATCCAATGGTAGCTACCCTTTTGACTTTCTCTTACAGAGATTATACCTGGCCGTCACAGAAGACTGGCTCCTCAGCTGGAGGCTTCCCAATTCTTATGGTTTACCTCAGCATAATACAGAATTCAAGTTATGTCCAAAGAAGTAAAATCAGCACAAAGTACGTGAGCTTATGACTTTCCGCGTTCTCGCAATTCCAAGTGTTTGCTGATAGCTCTCCCCCCACCCCCCATCAGATTCCTCTGTGGTCACACTAACCTCTGGGGACTCCAACAGCATCGCTTGCTCCCAGCCCCGTGGCACAGGGCAGCCTGTGACAGCCAGGATGCCTCAGGACCCAGTTACCTTTCTTCCCGCCAAGTGACTGGAGCCGCCGGCCCTCTCAGCCCCACTGATGATTTGTTTACTATGCTTCTGTTGGGATTCTTGGCCAACTGGCAGCACCAGGGGGAAAAGCACCGTGGTGTCTTAAGTGCACTAAATCTTCGTATTAGCCCCCTGGCTTGGTAAACCTTTCTGTTGGCTTTGTTTTCTTTTCTTCAAGCATGACAAACAAGTGGTTTTTCTTTTTCACTTTAATGATTCTTTAAACAAAAAGGGGTAGTTTAGGCCTTTCTCTGAGGCTGATAGGTGTTTCTGTTTAATGAGGTTTTTATTATACTGTATTGGCTTCCCTGAAAAGAAATTACAAGCAGCAAACAGCTGATAATAGAACAAGGCTGGAAGAAACAATAACCAAGAGGGGGAAAAATTAGTGTGGCGGTGGATGCACACGTTGTAGCTCGGGGACCAAATGCCATTTCCATCCTCCCGTGGCCACCACTGTACTGGTCATAAAGTGATGTGGGCACTCGTGTGCCGGTGATGTGTGCACGAGAGATATGAATATAGATATAGACCCAGCTAAACTGCCATCTGTGGAGGAAGAAGGGTGGCGAGCTCAGTCTAGACAAAGATGAGTGGAGCTCCGAGTGCGGGTTTACAAGGGCTGGTCGGTTACCATGGAAACTAATTGGAGCTAATAAGTAAAGGGACATTTTAACTGTGGGAACAGAATAGGAGGGGCTATTTTTCAATATCACCGTTACCTACAATTAATCTCTCATTTTAGGAGTGTCCTGACTTAATTCTTACGAGGAAGCCAATCGCCCTGCACACAACCTCACCCTGATCAACATCACATTCAAATGCTGACTGTCATCTTCCAGAATGTGCCATATTTTAGGTTTAGATCTTTCAAAACAGAATCAATTTCACTTTTTTTTTTCCTTAAAAAATAAACTGTTTGCAGATGGCAAGGAGAAAGGAAGAGAGGTAATGGAAAATTCTTAACTTCTAAACTGACGCTCTGCTGAGCACTGAACCGGGCTAGAGGGAGAGGGAAGCTGGGACCTTATCCTACAGCACCGGCTTCAGGTTTTTGTTTGAGTTGATTTTCTTTAACAAAAGCATTTCAGAGCATCAACCAAAGAAAAATGTGTCCTTGTAGACTCATGTTATGATACTTGTGAAAGGTGATGTTTACGGACACTGCACAGAGCAGGAATTAGGTTCATAGCAAATGAGCAGGAGTGATGGCTCAACTTGTATTTTCTTATTTGGCAGCAAGTTTCAAGTAGTATAAATAGCTGAAGTTATCAATAAAAGGGAAATAGTGGCTGGGAATTAATGAAAAGATTTACAATCAAGAACAGAATAAAAATGTTTGTGTTAAAAGGCACTTTCAACAATAATGTGGGTCAGAGCCAGGATCACTTGGGAATGTCTTACAGAAGGTGTGTTACAAGCACAGGGTTGATAAAACATGATTCAACACCTTTATAGTTTCTTAGGTTTTACTTTTGTAACTCAATTACAGTTTAAGAGAATGCAAACTACCTTAATAATGTCTCCAGGGCCTTCAAAATCTATGCAGTGGAGGTAATCCAGATTTTCAGACATGAGTCTGGGTGGATTAACCAAAAGAAAAAAAAAATTTTAATGAAAAAAATTGCCTCGCAATAATTGCCACTGTTAAAATTTTTATGGTGCCCAAGGGAAGTCTTAGCCCTGTGGTGCCACTTGCCATTGTTGAAGTCTTCTGTGTTGATTATGTATCTGGATTTAGCTGATTAGGAGTAGTGGTTTAGTACATATAGTATATATTGTGAAACACACACCTCATAATCACTTCTGTGAAGAAATTAAGCAAATGAATCAGAACTCCGACCTCTAATTCTTTTTTTTCCCCTCATCTTTTCTACAGCCCAGTTACAGAAAAAAAAAAAAAAAATCACAATCTGAAAATTATAGTTCTTAATTCTGTACTTCAAAACATTTCACCAAGAGCAATTTTTAAGTATCTTAATATAATATCACATTAAAAACTCCTGGAAAAAAACAAGCCAGTCAAGTCAATTTTGCTAGTTATTGAAATAATTCTCTTTGCGATGCTGGCGTTCCAAACGCGAGATAGCCAGTTGTAGTCTAGATTTTAATGCTTTGGGTAAGTGTAAAGTTTGTTGTTTTGTTTTGTTTTGGTTTGGTTTTTTGTCTGGTTTTTATGCCAGCACACCCATCCCTGTTCAAAGAAATTCAAAAGGTGCAATATTTAAAATGTTGGCTCCCCACAGACACTGTCAGGGAGTTGCTAATATTTCAAACTCCTATTTTCCTTTTCAGATTATCAAAATTCCTTAGAAGTCTGATGGCATATTTTAAATGGTGAGATTTGTAGCAATTAATTTATTGCCAGATATGTCCTTAAAGCACTGTAACAAGTATAGCCATTTTCTGGTTCAGACTGCTATCAAAGTAATTAGGTCTGTAAAAACAGTTCAGAGAACTCAAAAAAAAAAAAAAAAAAAAAAAAAGGAAAGAAAAAAGAAAGAGAAAAAAGAAAAGAAAGTAAGAAAGAAATGCACATAAGAAAGAGACATTGAAATGACCAAAAATTGAAAACATTTCAAAGCAAAATTGTTAATGAGCTGCTTGAGCTATATGGACATTATAAGTGCAATTAACTAGAAGCCAATAAAAATAATCAATGACAGAGTGCAGCCCTCTAGTACCAAGTGCTTTTACAAAGAGATGTCTGTGAAAGCAGCAAGTGATTAAAAAAGCCACCTTCATCTATGGGGGTGCGTGCTATTTTACATGAGTAGAAACTAAAATGATTTTCGTGGACTATTTCTGAAGTTCAGCCCGTGGCAAACGGTGAAGAGCCGTACGTGGGAATAGACAAGTTTCTGCTCTTAGCCCTGTGCCCCCACCCCTTTTCTCCCTGGAATGTTGGAGGCAGCCATGATCTAATCAAAGGAAGGTAGGAGTTTAGATCTCAAAATGCAGATGTCACATTTCAGTGCAAACTGCTCCTACATTAACACTTTATCAGTATGGCAGGATGAATCTTTTCTCTCCTGGGGGTGGTGGTGGTGCGTGCGGGGAGGGTGCCTCACTGAGAAGATTGCCCTCACTAGGTTGGCCAGGAAAAGATTTTTAGTGTTTCAGTGCACCCCCGGGAGGGTCCCAGTAGTCCCCGGGGGAGCACAAGGAGTTGTGAAAAGTAACGCACAACTGGCCACCAGAATAATTCATTCCCTCCACCTTCTCTTTAGCACCTCCCACTCCTCCCCTCTTTATAGCCGTCCTTTCTCTCTGAAATCTCAGGTTACTTGACTGGGAGTTCTCAGACCTCCAGTTTCAGTCCTGCCCTCAGCCTCCAGTCGGTGAGAGACACCCAGCCCCAGCAATTGGATTGGGCAGCCCGTCTTGACACACCACCGTGCTGAGTGCTTGAGGACGTGTTTCACCAGATGGTTGGGGTTAGTGTGTGTCATCACATTCGAGTGGGGATTAGGAGCAGGGAGGCTGTCTTGCTGGAGCTGTGTGGTCTTCTCCAAGTGAGAGTTGCGGGCAAGAGAGCTACTTTGCCTTTGGAAGCAGAGGAGGAATTCATTTGCTGCAGCCACAAGAAAGGCAGTTTTTTCAGGTAAAGTAAAAGACATTGAATGCTTCTCTCCCTCCCTCCCTCCCTCCCTCTCTCTCTCTCTCTCCCTCTCTCTCTGAACATAGTTTTGAATGGAATGCTAGCACAGCACACTTGTCAAAGCCAGTTGTTGCTCTCCTATCAATGCTGCTATTGTACGGTGGACAGATAACAGTGAGGAGCTGGGTGCTTGGCTGTCTTTATAGAGCGAACACTCCCCATGCCTTGCTCTTGAAGGTGTAGCTGAGAAAACGCCTTCTGGAGCGGCATTCGTACTCTCTAATGCCCTCCTTACCTACCCGAAGCGGGAGCTACGGATTGTTCATAAAGGACGCGTCAGGCCGAGAGAGCATTTATTTTAGCTTTCAGAATTAAAATTCACTTTCGAACTGTTGCATTTTACGCCTCACTTTATAAAGCTCCCCGTAAGAGTCTATTACTGAGTTGCCGGCAGAGGTGGAAATGCTTCCTTGCCCGATTTTTAAAACGTGCATTATGTCTGATTTATGACGGACCCAAGTGTTTTTAACACAATTTGGCAACTGAAAACTCCTTGAGAGAAGAGGCTGCCCTCTGAGCAGCTGATAGATCGGCTTTAAAACAGAAATGCTCAGAGCTGGAAGAAAAGCAGAAAAGGAGGAAGTAGGAAAATGCTCTTTAAACGGAGTTTATCCCTCTTGCAGCTGCAGGGAAGCAGATGGAGGGAATTCATTTGCAGATCTGTTTGTGAAAGTTTTACAAGTCATTGAAAACTAAAGTAGCATCTCTGTGATGGATCATTAAAGTCACGACATTTATAGGTTTCAAACAGGCTATCTGAAGTGTTAATTAAATGGAAATAGATTTTCTGGCTGGGTTATAAACAAACATTGAAAAAAAAAAGGCTTTAATTATAAATTAGTCACTGGAAATGAATGGTCATCCGGTGCCGGAGCAACAGAAAATGAGTTGCCATCATCTATGTGAGTAGCTATTAATGGGACCAATCTGCCAAAAGCACCCACCAAAATTAAATTGAGCCGAATGTAACAATGGGGTTTATACACTACGTTTAGTGTGTGGCATAAAAAAGGCCTTTCAAACTGATGCCTTATTTTTACAGGGATCAAAAAATAAAATTTTCATTTTTAAAATTTTTGGCCGAGCTAGGGGAGTCAATGAGTTACTTCTTCTGCACTCTAACAGACTTGCCCTCCTACGTTCATGTCCGTATACCTGTGGTGCTCAAGAGTTCTTGTGTCTACCGGACCCTCACATTTGGTAGAGAAACCCAACACTGTCCTTACCCTCTGCAGGTGAGAAATCTGATGAATAATACTGTATATAAGCTATTCTGAAATGGGAGCTGTTTAATAGGCTGAACAGCAGGATTTATGGCTAGTGCTTTGTGATTTTTGTACTCATTCAACTGCCTAAAGATGCTTGTAAAATTATGTTTCAGGTTGCATTATACATTTTTTTTTGCAGCCAGTTGATATTATTTCATCTTCTTTTTTAAAAGTTCTGATTAAAACAACGCTTCAGCATGGTGTGTAGTTGTTATTCACAGTGTTCTCTGGTCTCAAAGCCCTTCAGTGAGAAATTATCCTCATAAATAAGCAGGCAGCTATGACGACTGAGTATTATCCGGTTCCCAATATTACATAACCCAAATAGGACTAAGTTCATAAGCTGAAGTCTTCTGGAATTCCAGTCATTCCACTTTGGCTTTACAATGGAACCGGGGCTTAAAAAAATAAAGACAGAAAGGCAAACTGATATCTGGGGTTGTGTTAGGATTAGGACTACGCGCACGGCATGTAGCAGGTATCGTGCTGACCACCAATGCCATTTTTCACTCTCACGGAAGTATTTCAGAAGAAAGTAAAGTTTCTGCTCACAGGATGGAGATGAGTGTGATGGCATCTAACAAAGGCAAGTTTCATTTAGCCATGGAGCCCCACAAGCATATGTCGCTAATGTCGCAGACTGACCACCAGGCTGCCTGCCCAGGACTTTGACAATATGGAAGAAACCCGCCCCCCCCCCCAAAAGCCCATTGCAGGCAGGATTAGGCGGGATGGAAGCAAAAAAGGGAATGTTGAGAAATAATAAATTCACACCTTGAGAAGGCAAAGTGGTGTGTCCATCCCCCCAACAAGGCTAAAGTACGATGAAGTTACTTAGCACAGCTAAGAGGCTCTGCTTAGAAGACAGTGCCCATGGGGCAATCCCAGTTGCTTGTCAAAATCTAAATCTACGGTTCCAGATGGTAGACATTCAGAGACATATTTATGGTGACTTCTACATACCTCCGTTTGACATTTGGTTTCTTCCTGACAGCACTTGCGCCGGTAACACACATGAAGTTCCCATCAGTATTGCAACAGCTGTAAAAGTGTTTGAGCACCAAGGCTGTCCCTCCCGGTGAAGGGGAACAGAATCGGGGGGAGGGGGGCTGGGGGGTGCAGATCTCCTCTGGCACTATTGATGATGCATCCTGCTATCTAGGCACGCAGTCAGGTGACGAATCTCAGAGGCGAAAAGCCATCTGAAAGCTTGATTCAGTAAGTTGCAAAATCCATTTTTATGGTCGAGTGGAAAACTAACATACATCAATCCAAATATTCACTGAGCTCATGCTAAGTTGTGAGTGGGAACCTTCATCAAAGAACTAAAAGGGCTCCTCTCTGTTCACTTCTAAGGAAATTTATGTGACTGTGGGCAGATTGTTGTGGTCATTTCCATTGTAATAGTTAATAGTAGAGACAAGTGTCAAGAGTGACACTTTGCATTTCCTTTCCTAATTATATATCCATATGGGAATGCATAGGGGCTTGCTTCCTTTGTATTTTAGACTTAAAATGGTTTACACATTACGAATCTATAAAGCAAGTTTTGTGACACTGAGTATTAAGCTTTTCCACCCATTGCCATGTGGTTGAGGCAAACCAGTGGGTCAGGTCAGGACATCTGGTTCTTTTTTCCCTGTACAACATTTTTGTGTAGAGAGTGTGGAGTATGTTTAAGGGGATTAAAATGTTTAAGGCGCTGACTCTAAATAGATTATTATTTTTATCACCATTATTGACTTTGAGGGAAAAGAAGCCCATGTATGAAATTAATTCTATGGTCATATGGTAAATTTACCTTTACTTTAGGTTAGATCCCTGGCAGGGGGAGGCGTTTGAAAGAAGATATTTTTGGAAAAAGTTTGTCCTGAAATGTGTTTCCTATTTAAAATATTTTCAATTCTATCTCAATATGCTAGGAAGGAGGGGAATTAGCCTGTTGGGTTTTTTTTTTTTTCTCTCTAATAGCCCCCTCACCCCCGTAGCTAATCTGTCGTCAAATTCTGCGAGTCCTTCCTTTAAAACATCTCCCACATCTGGCCCACAGCCACCGCTCCAGTACAATGATTGCATCACACACGTGGATCATTACAACAGCCTCTTATCTGGTCCGCCTGCCTCCATTTCCCTCTTCCATCCACCGGTCCAGACTGAGCTTCCTAAAACTCTGCTTCCATCAAAGCATTTCTGAGCTGAGAACTACTACATGGACCCTCATTACTCACAGAATGAAGTTCACATGACATGCTGGCCATCTGTTCCTTGGTCCCAACTTTCTGACAGCGTCTTCCACCAAATCCTTACAGAAGTACAAGCCAAACCTCCTTTTCCCTGCAGCCCAAGTGGCCAGTTCAACTCACCCCCCAGCCCCCAACACCAACCCCATCCCCACCCCCCATCCCTGCTTCCTGGTCTCTTCTCTTACTGCAACCACTCTACTTTTCTAGCTTGTCTGCAAAATGAGGGTCTGCCCTCACGGGCACTGTTCCTTCGGGTTCTATGTTTGTGAGACTGTGTAGAACACACATCATCTCTCTAACTTCATCCTTCAAAAATGTCAGCTTAAGTCCCATCTCTTCCAAGAAGCCTCCACTGATTACCACATCTCCCAGGGATGTTTTCCTTCCCTTGAAGCTGACCATTCGTTATGTATGGGTTGCACTTAGCACAACCGCCTTGATTTTATCTTGTTTTCTATTTTGCCATTTTTCCCTTGACTCCTCAGGAAGGGGGCGGTCTCCTAAGACAGGGACTGGCTTGATCTACTTGTATTTCCCACGGAAGACACTAATAGTTGTGTGTTGACTAGTTCACAGGGACATTCAAACATCCAAGTCACTTTTCTCTCTGGTTGCCCCACTTTAGAGCTGTTTGCCAGCTCTAAGAGTGTTCTCCCCCCGTGAGAGAGAAGAAAAACAAAATGATGACACTTGAGTGGTTGTATTTTGGGGTAGCTTAGAACAAATTCCACCTAAACAGAATGCAAAATTATTGCCCCAAATGAAGTTTGAGTATTACAATGACAAATCTCCATCTATTTCAGCTTTCTGTAACTATGGTAGAAATTACATCTATTAGCTGCCCCTCATGGTATAAAATTTCAACTATGATTTTGAAAGCGGGAGAGTACAGTCTTCAGTTCAGGTGGACTTGTGTTCTAATCCAGGGACCACCGCTCAGTAGCTGGGTGGCCTTGGACGGTGACTTGCCTTTCAGCCCCCTCCTCTGTAAAACAGAGTCAGAAGTACTTACCTTGAGGATGTTGTGGAGAAAACACACAAAGCGCTGGCTTGGCGCATGTGCAATAAATGGGAGAGAAAGGAGGTTGATAGGTGCGTACACAGATATAGATCCAGGATGCGTGAATGTGTTCATCTCAGTTATGTTAGTCATTGATTTTATGTATTTACGGTGTGTCTGTAGGTAGCCTTTTCTGTCACCAAAAGCAGGGGGGGGAAGGGGAAGAAAGATCAAGAGAGTAAGACTCTCACCAATAGCAGGGGCGGGGAGAGGTGGGGAGAGATGGAGAGGGCAAGGAGAGGGAGACAGAGGGAGGGCAGAGGAAGTAGGAGAGGGAGACGGAGGGGTGGCTGCTTTTGGCATGGAGCAACTGAGTTAATGGATCTGTGGGGACAATGGTGACAGTTGAATACACTTTGCAGGGAGGAGCAGAGTCCTGGGTCCTGCATTAAAGGATAATAAAGAGCAGGCACTGGGCTGCAGCGCTGGGGGAACAAAGGGTCCGAGCAGTGGACCCCAGCAGGGAGTGGAATTCACCAAAGGGTCATGTGCTCCTCTTCCTTCCTTCTGGCCCACTATTTAGAAAGAAATAATAACTTGGCAAAACATTGTAGGAGTCAGGTCAAGCTTCCAGAAGTAATTGGTAAAGCGAGATACCATTTAGACAAAACCAGGGGCTTGGACCTTTGCTGTCCTTCACCTCCAAAGCAAATTTAACAAAACGCTGGAAGCAATCAGCCTGAGCTCGGTTCTCTTCCCAAACTGCACCCACCATCAAACATCGAGCCTACTCTCTGTGTCCTTTCCCCAGAAGGGCAGCTCACTGAGAAATTGTCTAACAAAGCACTGAATGCCACCTCCCAAACATATCTGTGGACACTGGTCATTCAATTTCAGTTTTCAGGATCTTGGGATACATCAAAGGATATTCTTTCCAAGCCTGATCATCTGGTGTGCACCTGCCCCAGGCCAGGGAGAGGAAAGAAACTCCTCTAGCATAAAGGGCAAGGAGGCCTTTCTGGAGATCCCTCCCTGTCCCCGGCAAACACGTGCATAGAACTTTCATTAACAGTTATGTTGCCTGACTTCGTCTCGGCTGCTTCAGTTAAACTAGCTCCCTCTGCCCCCAAAGTATATGATCTTTGTACTACTGCACAACAATGTGTTAAACCTTGTTAATTTAAAAAAAAAAAATGGAGGTCTCTACTTCACCTTCAAAGGTAGGACTTTTTCTTATACTCTGATTTTCTTTATAACCACAGAGCTACAAATCTGTGAGACATATTTCTTCATGTTTTAAAATGTGAATCCCAGGGACTGGGACATGTCACCACTTAACTGTAGTGGGTGAGACTGATGTTAAATTGCTAGGCTGAAGAAATGAACAGACACACTGTGCTTCTGGGTAAAAAAAAAAAAAAAAAAAAAAAAGAAAAAAGAAAATTCATTGTAGGATGTAAAGTGTCCCAAAATTAATCTCCACATTTTGTGTGATACTAATCAAATTTTCACACAAGGTTAGATGGCTGGTGGTGGGAACAGAGTTCAGGAACCGGCAAGAGCCCGGATGACTCTGCTTAAAAGTAAAATAAGGATTCTAACGTTCATCTGGGTAGTAAACACATGAGCAAGCCTTGACATTTTTGTAAGAGAAGAGTACCATTAGTCAGATGGGGACTTGTTTTCTCACATATCCGAGTACGTTATAAAACTACCGTCATTGACTTTTCTATTCGTGAGCTACTGGCTCTGACATAGATTTTTACCTACCTTCACATATTTTTGCTTCTGTTGTGTTCTCCTCAGTTTTAATCTATTTGTTGTCATTGGCATTGCCCAGATCTTTAGTTCAGCTACAGATTGCTGTTTCTAGATACTAGTTCTGTTGCTACAATGAACTGAAACCCTGACTAGTTTTTTATGACTTGTGTTACAGTTCTCCCCATCTGCGAATAAAGCTAATACTCTATGAACTTTTTCACTTCATAAAAAACCCAAGTTTGTCTCAGGAACTCAAGAAAATCCCTCTGAATCCATTCCCTTGATGAAAGAAGCCCGAAACATACCAGCCTAAGAGCTGTCCCAGTTTTCTGAGCAATATACTAGAACACTCCTAATAAACAAAATAGAGATCTGAATTACAGAGAGTTTTGTCTATTGTCCAATTTTGTGGTTTGTCGTTGTAGCTCACGTATGTTGTTATAACACCTGCTATAGTAATTTAAAATAAAACTGAAAGTTAGACTCTTCTAAGATATCAGCTATACCAGAGTCATGGTGAGAAAAGATTAACTGCATGCCAAGTGTGCATTTATTAAATTAATTTAGAAGTGTGCACCTGTGGATATTATCTTCAAACTCATATCACTAATATGGCTTAGCACCAAAATCACCTCTCTATAATATAACATGTCCTCTGAATAGACTTCCTGCCAGTTTAAAGCTTCCCCCTTAACCTTCACCTGCCAATAATCAATCTTCCCCTGAATAGAAGTTCTGAGTAAACAGATGTGCTTGGCATTGCATCCAGATATTCTTGAAACTTCAGCTTTTTAACTTTCATGTATAAGAAGTGCATCCCAGCAAAGAGGCCCCTGCAAATCATGTGATTCTTTTTTCCTCTTGAAAGCTTCATGCTGCTAAGAAAAAGAAGTGTTCTGAATATAGCAGATGAATAAAAGCGTAGATGATGTAATATTTGTTATTTGAGACACCTAAAGTCTCCACATGTGTTATCACCATCTTTTTCGTATATAATATCTATACTTAGTAAAAGAGATTTGGGGGATATACTCAATGTCAAACAGCTTAAACTACTTTTTAGCCATTGAGTTGATGCCCTAAGGAATGGCCACAATGTGCCTTCTAAATAGAATCTAAATAGAGCCAAAAGGAACAGACTTAAGAAAGCTCCATCGATTTGTTAATTTGTCTATTCTGTATGTATTTGAGAGCTTCCTGTGCATTTCTGTCCCAATGTGGAGAGGAATGCAAAATAATAAAGGACACCATCCTTGCCCTGAAGGAATATCTAATTTAGCTGTGAGGGGAGACATGCACACAAGCAATTGTTTAATAGTAATGCAAAGAATGTGGTGATTAAATACCCCTTATTAAGGTCTAATAAAATAAAAAGGACATCAACAGAGCCCCCTATTGGAGGAATGGGAACCTTAGCTGGGCAAGACTTTGCTCCAGATCATAAGCAGATGAATCAGAGCAGTGAATCTTCTCTATCCTTTACAAACTGTGTGGGGCCTATTGACCCTCTCTTTCATTCAGTTTCCTTTTCTATACAATAGAGATATGGTTACCACAAAGGGTTGTTATAAAGGTTAAGTGAGATAATGAAAGTAAGATGCTTAACACAGGGCTTAGACCACAGTAAGCGTTCCCAGGGCTGTATCTTTCCAAGATGGTGGAAAGCTCCTCTTCAGCAAGGACTTGGACTTAAGCCAGGTATGTCATTTTCAAATCAAGACACAGCATTTTGAATCAGAGCATTTGTATAGATGCGCTTTGGGAATACAATGAAGGAGGGCACTAGACAAAGAGGAGAAGGAAGAAGGGAAGGGAGAGAGGGAGAAAAGAGGAGTGATAGAGGGAAAGAAGAGAGAAGAAGAGTAGAGTGTGGTCCTCTGATGCCTCTACTCTCTGTCTTCTGTATTAAGCATGTCACGTCAGAGCTACATTAAGCTAGATTCTAGATGTGTCACGACATCTCAAGTATACAAGTTGAACTTTATAGTTAAAATGTACCTTAGGAAGTTTAAGCAATAGGCTTTTCAAGAATGGAGGAAGTGAGAAAGAGAAAGAGAGAAGAGAGACAACAAGACAATTGGAACAAGACAAAGACCAAAGGTCAAAACAAAAAAAAAAAATGTTGCCCAGTCCCAGTGACGATGTTGAGAATGAAGAAAGGATGGGTGTAGGAAACATTAGGAAGAGATAAAATAACAGCATCAACAACTTGGTGATTGGTCAAATAGAGGACAAGTGGCAAAGGTGACACTGATGTATCAAAGCCAGGGAACAGGGGAATGGTGACACCACATAAGAAAATGGGGGTGCTGGAAGTAGAATTTCCATTTTGCAGCACTCTAAATTTCCAAAGTAACAATGGTCGTTGTGGAATAAATGTTTCTCTGTTATCTGTAAACTGATAACTATGCCTGGGATAACTTTATAATACTTTATAATTTAAACATGAAATCAAATTTCCTGATCATCAATGATACATAAGATGGAATGCACAACTGTGATTTTTCTTTTATTTTTTATTTATTTTTTTTTATTTTTTTTTTTCAACATTTATTTATTTTTGGGACAGACAGAGACAGAGCATGAATGGGGGAGGGGCAGAGAGAGAGGGAGACACAGAATCGGAAACAGGCTCCAGGCTCTGAGCCATCAGCCCAGAGCCTGACGCGGGGCTCGAACTCCCGGACCGCGAGATCGTGACCTGGCTGAAGTCGGACGCTTAACCGACTGCGCCACCCAGGCGCCCCTGTGTGATTTTTCTTAATAACATATTCCTCCTTGGATCAAAAGGATCTTCTCTCAGGTTAAGAAAATGGTTGGCCAAATAACAAGTCTAGTGTTCTTAAACTCTGGGGACGTAATAAATTTTCAAGTCAGAATAACAAACTACCTCTACAGAATACCTATAATTCTCTTCTTCCAACTAAGAAAATGCTGATGGAGAGGGACATATAATTAAAAGGGAATCTAGAGGCAAGAAGAAATGAAATATTTGAGTTGCTTCTGTCCATAAACCTTTAAATTCTACCGTGAAGAGTTGGACAACCTTTTCGCAGAATGTATGAATGACTTATTTTACAAACGGTATAGACACTCCGTTCTTCATTCACCGTAAAGACAAATCATTCTTAATTTTAAGGTTTGGGATAGGTTTCCCCATCCCCTGCTTTTCTTTCTATCCCCTCTTCCTTTGCCCTTTTATTTTATTTGTTTCAGCCACATACGTCGTAATAAGATCCTCTTCAAAATAATAAGAGTTTTAGTCACTTCTTTGTACTAAATCAGGGCATAGTTTCCAGGATTAGGTGTAATTTTATTAGAAATAGAAAACTGTATTTTCCATTTCAAACTCTGGCACTAGATGTTGGGGGGCAGCATGATTGAAAGAATACACTACTTGAGTCAGCAAGATTTAGAATTAAAATGTAGTCTTATTACTAGAAATAAGTGGGAATAGCATTGACCTGTGGAGACGTGACAGCATTTCGGTTCCTCAAAAGAGACTTGGGTGCTATTCAAGTTTTTAATGAAGACTTTGGCCTGTTTTATTTTACTCAACTGAGTTTTCTGAACCATGTTCCCTGGTTCCTATGGGAGAAATGCCAGCCTAAGTAACAGCACCTGTAATCCATTTCTCATTCACGGTTGCCATGCATGATGGTCTAATTGGTATGAGCCAGTTTATATTTGAAAGCTATTAATGGCTAATGATTTAATTGGTACTTCATGAGACATCCCGTTTAATGAACCAAGGGGAAAAGATATAATACACAAGCGCCACAGTTAGATCAATAAACGTCATCTGCCGCAAGCACAAAAGTTGGGCTTAGCTGCCAAGCTTAATACCAGGTCAGATCTCTTCATCTGGTACCCCCTTAGGTCAATGGGCTAGTGTTGTTGCTTGGAGATTGGGGTATGGAACATGAGCTGCTATTCCTAAACTTAATTTCAGACCATCTAAATCCCGACTTCAATTCAGGATTCTACTTCTACATGTTCAACTTCCAGACCTGCCTCAGAGAGACAAAGACATGTTGAATAGAGAGGTGTGGCCCTCGTGTAAAAAAAAAAAAAAAAAAAAAAAAAAAAAAAAAAATTAAGTGGAGAGGAAGCCAGGAAAATGTCAATGTAGTCAAAATATATTCTGTCAGAGTCACTTTTTTAACACAAAAATTAAGACAAAAAACAGAGAGAAATACCCTGTATTGTGCTTCATGTATAGCAATTGTTATTTTCAATAGCCATTTCGTTTCTCACTGTTGATCTACCGTTCTGATCAACCACGACGGTAGTCTCAGAAGTGGAATTGGAGGTGTTCCTACAATTGTTTTTTCCGTTGTTATAACCCCTGTGGAAGCTTAGAATACACCACTCAACTGCCTCATTGGTTCAGGTAAATCATATTTCATGCTGAGCAAGTAATGAATTCAAATGTTGCTAGCAATGAAATAAAATTTGCTGAATAATGGCAGTAGTATTATAGTTAGGAAAAAGAGGCAGGGTGGTTCAGTGGAAAAAAACATTGGACGTCTGGGTTCTAGAGCTTGGCTACCACTAGCCATGTGATGTTGAGCACATCAGTTAGCCTTTAGGGAGCACACTGCCCACCACCTCTTTGCCTTTATTTTGCCCTCCCCCCACCCCACCTAGATTACATTATTCTCGGCTACTGGCAAACTCTGCTCTTCCTTAAAACAGGCCTGAATAAATAAAACAGACTTCTTGAAATTAGAAGGTGTGGTGGGGGAAAAGGGGAAGGACTTTAATTCAATTCTGCATCACCTTATGCTTCTAAATCGAGCTCTGTTCTTTGTCTCTTTCTTATTCCTACTCAACTTACATACCACTGTTAAACCGACCTCCCTTTCGCGCGGTTCACCATGTCAGCTCTTACCCTAAAACAGCCATCTCTCAACTTTCTACAGCACCCAGTCCAAATAAAATATCAGCATCCGAGGACCTGCATAATCTTTCCCACTAGAACCACCCTACTTTCCACATAAGCTTTCTGCTCTTCATGAAGCCGGTGCAGCAGCTAATTTACATCACTTACTTCCACTCCTAACCATTTGCTCCTACTGTTTTCCAGGCTGACAGTGTCCTCTCATCATGCTTCTGAACTTCCAGATTTCACCCATCCTTGAAGAAAAATCAACCCCCTTCCCTCCATGGAACTTTCTTTCCCTAACTATTCCAGTGATAGGCCTATTACTTCTCATAGGTGCTCTGTCACCACTTAAAATCTTGTCATGTCATATTAGCTCTTAATTAGGTACAATTTTGCATTTATTGTTACTCTTCATAGATTTTTTAAGGACAATTGGGATGGAAAATTGCATTTTGGTTACTGAGAAATTTTAGCAAACTAATCAGCAACAAATCCACAGCTCCGCCAGGCAATTCTCTATCTTAGGTGCTGGTTCTCTGGCTGAAATGTTTTTCCATCTTCTGCCCACATCACTTTCCAGGGCTGCGTTTGAGCCAGCTGGATTCCATCCAGAAACAGATTCAAATAGACAATAGGCCAACTCGAATTCCCATCTTCCTTGATTAGTTGTGAAATTGTATAGCTGGGTGACACTCACATGCCAGCCACTCAGGATTCTATGTTATCAATTAAATTCTGTTGAGAGCTGAACTGAGGAGTTTGTGACAATTCTGTTTTTAAGGACCTGTAAAATTATGGCTAGACAAGCATTTCAGAGATAGTGACAGATATGTAGACTTGTGCCACCTGAATGAATATATCCACTATCTGCTGCATAGCATAAATTAAAATGCCCTATAAACTCCATAGTAAATCATACTGCTTCTCTCTCTCTCCCTCTCTCTCTCTCTCTAATTTTACAGTAGGATTTGATTGTAAAAATTCTTTGGCTAAGGAGTTTTCTCAGTTGTAGGACAATTAGCCAGTCAGATGACAGGCTTTAACTTACGCAAAAGAAAAAGGAAATTAACACAAATTCTGTCAAACCTACCGGATCTTTGTTCTTGTAGTTTTAAAAAATAATTTAGAATCAGGGATAGATTTTCCAGGAAAGATATATAAAACACTATAGAAACCCAGAAGGTTAGAGGTATACCTTAGAGATCATTTAAGTAAAATCCCTCATTTTACATCTGAGGAAACTGAGGCCTGGTGGGTATTCAGAGACCCGCCTAAAGTCACAAATGTCATTCTTACCAGAGAAACTTCTACAAGCGAGGCTTCATCAAGAAGTGCATGTCAGTGAAATTTTACCAGGACCAAAGGGAGTTCATAGGTCTATTGTACATTAGGATCTAACAAAAATGTGAAGGTATGAGCCCAGTTTTGTTTGTGACCATGGACCCTCTTGCTGAATGCTATGATGAATAATCAGGTACTGTCGAGAATTCTTGGGACTGGAACAAATACCAGAAAAAGCATTTATTGGATATATTCCTTGCAGAAAATCCATTCTAACAAAAATACCCAAGCACTGTTGCTACGGATGATCTGAACATTATGTGGTGTTAGTATAGAGAACTTTCTTTGTAGAGGCATGTTCTAACCTACACTAAAAGGATCCTACCCAAATGATGATGACAGTAGTAATCATTATCCCTTCAAAACATCGTTTCTTAAGCTAAATCATCGGAATTTGAAATATTTGGGTATGCAAATATTTCTGCACCCCATAAAGCTGAATCTGAGAGAAGACAAGCCCGAGTCTAAAGAGTTAGTAAGTGGAGTAATCAGTGTTAGAACTCGTGTCTTCTAACTCCTTTTTCACTGCTCTGTGCTTCAAGCGATTCAAGAAACATCACATTTTCTCAATATTGGGGAAAACTGTAGCATTAGAACAGTTGAGCTTTTCCTCAGAAACGTCACCTCATTGAGAAATAAACATTTGAAATTCTTACTCAGGTACTGCAATTTTCCCAAGAGAAGCCTAAAAGCAATATTCTTCATAGCTTAATAAATTACACAAGTGTATATACTATTATATATCTGTATAATTTATGTTGAAAACTGACTTATTTATAAAGGAAGTAAAATCAATCATTATTGGATTATAAATGTATTTCTTAGTCATTAACTTACATTTTTTGTGTTGTATTATAAAGAATAACAATTTAATAATTCAAAATAAAAGATGAATTTAGAATGCTTAAGTGTGGCTTTGACTTTTTGAAAAATAGTTTTGTTCCTAAAACGTGTTCTAGATTTCCTTTTTTTGTTGTTGTTTTAAGTATCTAAAGGAAGCCATTATGATTTTTAGGGCAATGAAAGAAATATGTGACCGGAAAAGCAGTATTTTTATAAATATTTTCAAGTTATTGGTCGTATTTCACTCCACTGGAGAATGTGATTGCAAATCTGGTTGGAATTATAAAGAAATTGAACTTACCAGTGTTACAACTTCTGATGAAAGGAAGAATTCTGCAGAGAATGCAAAGATAATGTGGCAGAATAATTACCTGTTTGTCACATAGCTAAACCGTATTATTACAGCAAATGCCGAAAAGGGATTCTATGAAAGATTATTTCTTTGGTTCATGCGAACACTTAGTTTCATACTATTTTCGACTAAGCCTATACATTGAACTCTTCTGTAAAACATGCTTTCCTTTTTCCTATTTGTATTTCAGCTGTTGTCTATATTGAAAATAAAGCAGGTCATGTTCACTACTTAAAGGGAGGACCACAAGAAATAAAGCTGAGCTCTTATTAAACTCTTAGAGCTCTATGGTCCTGCCATTGAGCAGCAAATGCCCTTGAGTTTCTGTGACCTTTTCTCAAACATGCTCATAATCTCCACCAAAAATACCACACAAAATGGCAAACTGTTAAAGTAAAAAACAGCGTAAAGATTCAAGTCTTTGCAGGAGGAATAGAATTCCAAAGTTATGTTGCAAAGTGTGAGAGCATCTTGTTGTTTCTCTCACGCATCACAGAGACTCTTGAGTTAGCTCTAGTCTTCATCTTGTTCCAGACATATGCAATGGACTTTCTTAGTTTGTACTCTACTGCACTTACAACTTGTGAGTCCTCTGAAGTTTTATGTAATTGGATTGTTCCCAGTATAGGAAATGCACATCCTTTGATTTTATATAACAATGTATACCTTTCCAAAGTGCTTTCTTTTTTTTTTTTAAGTTTATTTATTTATCTTGAGAGAGAGAGCGAGAGCAAGAGCGAGAGCGAGAGAGAGAGAGAGAGAGAGAGAACAGAAGTGGGAGAGGGGCAGACAGAGAGGGAGAGAGAATCCCAAGCAGTTTCCACGTTCACAGTGCAGCCCAACGCAGGGCTCTACCTCACAAACCATGACATTATGACCTGAGCCAAAGTCAGATGTTTAACTGACTGAGCCACCCAAGTGCCCCGAAAGTGCTTTCAATTGTTTATTTGATTTCGGCAACCCTGTGGAGCATGTCACACAGCTAAGCATCTGTGCCCCTTTTAAAGAATAAGAAACAGAGCCACATTCTTAGGCAATATATACTGAAAAATATTTAGGGGTATAAGACCATGATGTTTTCAAATTACTGTCATCAAGTTCAAGGAAAAAAATATATATATATATAATATATATGCATATATATTTCAGTGGGGGGCAGAGATAGCAAGTGAACAATTGATAAAGGAATTGGGGCCAATTGTTAACAATAGATGAATCTGAGTAAATTATCTTGCTACTTTTCTACAAGGTAGCTCAATTCTCCAAGCCTCAGTGGGTTTGTTTGTTTGTTTGTTTGTTTGTTTTTTGGTAATTATTTTCAATTTTTTTTTACAAATTTTTATTTACAAAAATTTTTAAAATACAGGAACACAGAGGAGTTAAATAATTCACATACACAAATAGAGCTGATCAGAGGCACAGTGGAGAATGGGATCCAGGTCTTCTACTTCTCCACACCTCCCACAAACCTATAATTTATTTCTATATAAATTGAAAAGTAATTTCCACTTAAAGTATTTAGAAACCACAACCACACCTTTCTCCAATCAATCACCAGTAATCAGTACCATAGCCCAGGACAACTTATTATTATATTACCCATTACAAATCATTTTGACAATTCTACTTTATTTGGTCCTCATAACTCCTTGGATGAAGTTGATAACACAGGCTGTATTGAACCCATTTCACAGATTAAGAAACAGGCTATTAAGGTAACATATCATTCTTATCCATAGCTACTAAATGGCAGAGTCATATTCTACAGTCAGATACTCAAGTCCTCAAATTCCAGAACCACTACTCTTTCCATTATATCCTCTTGACATTACAACGCTTTTTCATACCCTAATGACCATATATCTAAAACTTCTTGGGCTCATGTTGTATTTAGCAATAGAAAAAACAAACAAACAAACAAACAAAAACCTTCTCTTAAAGAACAAAACAAAATGACTGAAAAAGATGCCTATGTTTTATTTACTAATATAATGTATAATAACAGGTAAGACTTCTTAAGTACCTACCTTCCATGTACAAGTAAGTGCTTTATATACATTATCGAATTTAGTCTTTTTCAACAACTCTATGACCTGGAGTCTACATCACACAAACAACGAAACGGGATCTGAGAGCTTGACTAAGTTAACTGATATGGTTGACCTATAGGGATCAAATCAGCATCTGGAGTACTCCAGATCCCCTATCATTAATTAAATTGTCCTTATTCCACATTCCCATTTTTTTCTTTAAGCTCAGTTGATATTTCAAACCAATTTCTTTATCATATGTCAGTAATTTCTTTAATTCTGTGAGTGACAGAATTCTTTCCAAGAACATAGTTTGTGTGGAAAAGCAAATGTATGAAAAAGCAGGTACCACATCTCATTCACATCAGCAGCAGCCCCCAACATACATTACGCATTGAATAAATGTTTGTTAAGTGAATGAATGATGTTTGGAGTTCTCTAAAAAGCTTTTAAGATGTCATGATCTAAATAGTTAAACACAAGACCTAAAAATTAAATTGGTTCAATTCACCAAACCTGGCTTCATAGCAAAGCACACCTTTCACAGCCAGAAAAAAAGAAATAATAACAGAAAACAAATTTCGCTTTTTTAAAAAGCCTTCCCCTAGAAAGTTGAAGTGCTTTGTCGATAATCTGACAGATATGGCTTTTGACCGTCTGGATAACCTCTTGGATTACCATCTCTTGTCTATATGACAAAAAGAGATGCCCAGTCTCACGACTAATTGGACTTTATGAGTTCTTCTCTTTGCTATAACCAGCTGGGGAAAAAAGAGGTGAACCCAGCTGGCTTTCTAAGGTGCCCTGAAAGGTGCCCACTGAGCAGTGACACGAGAAGAAACCAGGAGGAGAAAAGAGGAGTTCAAGACAGGTGGTGGGATATACGACACACATTTTTCCCTCTCTTCTTCCAACCCATGCTTTGAGCCATCCCTTTTGTGATTTCTTCCCACTCCAAAGGTTTTGGTAATACTCATCTGTATACATTATTCCTCAAATAAGAACGGTTAGCTGAGCTGAGAAGACCACATTCACCTTCCTCCTTCCTCTATTAGTAATACGACCCCTGTCCTGGCCCTGCACCCTAGCACAGCACACGGACACCTTAAGTGCACAACTTAACCTTACTGCAGTGTAAGGAAATTTCAGGGTAAAAACTGCATTCGTGGAAGTCAGTCACATATCAGGTCTCAGGTTATTTAACTTGGCATGAGTTTAAAGCATAAAGCAATTCCTTTCGGGAACTGCCCATTATCACTCCCTTTGCTGTCCATCATCCTTGCCTCAGGCTCTGGCTCTTAGCCTCTCGTTCTTCTTACTAATGCACCTGCCAGCCCCAGACATGGGTACTTGCAGATTCTGCAGAACGAGACTTTTTCCTGTCTCGGTCTCCGGACATCGTCTAACCAGCATCTCCCAAAGAGTGCAAACTCTGCACTAGCTCTGTCCAGGGCTCTGTCTCACATACCTCTTGCTTTTTCTTCCATTTTCTCAGCCCAATCTGCACCCCTGCGCTTTGCCCCAGCTCCTCTCTCTGGCATATATGTTTTTTGCATACGCAATTTATTCCTCCGCCTGTTCACAAAAAGACTGGAGGGGATAATCTGAATTTGGCACATGCTGAATTTCTTGGATGATGTTCCCTCTGTTCATATTTTCTATGTCTCTCTAACCCACTGTTTTCTAGCGAAAGCTTTCTTAGGATTTCTAACATAAACCCGAACTCCCTGAGTTTACCTAATCCCCTGAATAACTGTTTGTCCCCCAGGCTGAAGTCACAACAATAACATTCATGTTATTATTAATGATTATCAAGCACTGCCTTTTTTGAGAGAACCTTATTATTTTCCTTTACATAATTAAATATTCATATTTAAACACGGAAACTTAAGCAACTGTTTATAGGGTCACCCTTTCACTAATGCTTACTGAAAGAAGGAATATATTTTTTACTCGCCCAGGGCAAATAATACTGAACTCATGCTTAGGACACAAACTCCTTAAAAGACTGTTAGAAAAGGGAGGAGGAGAGCCTGGGTGGCTCAGTTGCTTACGCATCTGACTCTTGGTTTCAGCTCCAGTCATGATCTCTTGGTTCATGAGTTTGAGCCCTGCATTGGGCTCTGTGCCAACAGTGGGGAGCCTGCTTGGGATTCTCTCTTTCTCCCTCTCTCTCTCTCTCTGCCCCTCCCCCTCTCATGCTCACTCTCGTTCTCTCCCAAAATAAACTTTTAAAAAAAGAAAAAAAAAGAAAAAGGAGGAGAAACTGAACAATAACCGAGTACTTAGCACATGATAGACACTGCTATTCACATTCAGACTTTGTTATTCCTATATTAGTCATTCTAGTTGTAAGCAAAGAGCTAGATGAAAATATTACACACCTGTAGAGCTAGGAATTGGACCCAAGTCTCCAAAAATCAATTCTGTCTCTCAAAAGAAAGTTCCATATAAATGCTAAACAGTAAAACCGGGTCATTAATTACGTGAAAGCAGTTTACATTTTTCTGCAATTTACGCCTTTTTTCTTCCCCCAGACTAATTCAATCTCAAATGCTGGTAAAGTGCTTCTTCCCGCAACTTACTAGTTTTTTTTGTTTTTTTTGGTAAAAAGCTAGATGAAGTTTCACTGTGAAGCTGGCGAGGAAGAGAAGACCGAGCTTCCAATAAAAACTTGCTAACTGGTGCGGCACACTGTGCGTATCAAAGTGGAACAAGTCCTACAGAATACAGACTGGTCTGCACACTGTTTGCTATGGGCTGGCCGAAGTGCTCATCTCTTAGCCTCATCCCCTGGGCTCACCCCCAAGCCAGCCTTGACAGGGTGGAAACAACCCCCCAGGAAAGCACGACTGCTGATTTGGAATCTAGGGCACCACAACACACACACGCCGCTCGGTGTTTTCTGTAAGGCATTATTGCCGTTCCTAATAAGCAAGACACATACATGCTTACTTAATGTGTTTTCCTTTGATTTACATGTCCTGGCTTCTTAAATCATTTCCAGAAGTCCTGAGGAAATGTGACATAAATGTGTTATCTTTTCCTCCAACAGAATGTCAGATCACTTCTTGAAAGATCCTTTCCAAATGCTTTAGTTCAAACCGGTTTTAACAAACTTGAATATATACACCATAATTAGGAAGCCAATTTATTCAGTTAATTTGCATCAGTCTAAATAATTTTTCCTGACAGATGACTTCCGTTCTAAGTACCAAGTACTTTTTAATCCTAGTCAGGTTATTGCTAAGGATAAATGATTTCACATTTCTCATAAAGATGCCAGTCATTAAGAATATTAACGCAAATTCCTTCCCCTTGAATAGAAATGAGCTGTTATGTTAGCAATGTTGCTGCGTCAGCTTTTCTATTGTCAAATACAACAAATGATGAGAAAATCAATTTACTCTTTAGAATTAGTCAAGTGAGGAATCCTTTGAAGTGGGGGTGCCGGGTTTTGCCTGGGTTCTATAATCACATAAAAGCGGGTACTGTATATATGTTGGTAAAATGTTGTGAAATTTAATGAGGACTATTTGCCGCCGTAGACCTTCCAGACAGAATCTATCTCTGAAAAAGAACTCCCCGCTCCTAAAATAGAGGTTTGATGAGCAGCAGATGTGGGTTAAATGAACCCTTGTTCAACTGAACCGAGAATATATTCTGATCTGTACGAGGCACAGGCCAGAAAAGGGGGTGTGATGATATAGCACAGCCTCAGCGTTGAGGTTGGCTGTGGAGTTCGAATATATTTATTTACTCCATAAAGTGTCTCTTGTAAGGCAGAATGCAAATGAGCTCTTCGTTAATACATCCTAATAGTCAGAGGATGCCATACATGACGCTCAGGGAACAATTTACAGTTTTACTTTGTAGTCAAAGAATGTGTGGAGGAAAGAAAGTCAATGGGTAGCCATAACCTTTAGAGTGATCTATGCCCTGGCAATGATTTGCAAGTTCCACAATTTTTGTTTCTCCACCCATAAAGGGAAGATTAGATCGTTGCTCAAGAATGACAAGCATTTAATATTTGGAAATGACTGTGAAATAATGAAGTGCCTGGATTCTATAGAAATGCCGAGGAGAAAAGAAGATTAATTTCAAACCAAAATCTAGTACAAACACGACCTTCCTATTGTAAATCTCATGAATAGGAAAAGAAATTACATCTAAAGCTTTGTTTCTAGGGCTCAGAATTTGGAAATATATTAATATTGGAATGTTTCAAATGGAGGGAAAAAAGAGCTGTTTATTATAATCTCTTCAGCTGTGGAGATGGGAAAAATTCTTTCTGCTACATTTTACAGAAAGAATGCAGTTAGTAGAGATTTAAATGACAGGAATGGAAGGGTCATCTTTTTATTCTTTTGCCTTCAGGCAGGGCTAAAGTTAAGTCCTCTCAGGAAAGAGAACAATGCTGTTACTCCCAAAAATCTCCAGGTGAGAACGATAAAAATTAAAAAGAGCAGACAGGAAAGCTCTGGGGCCTGGAAATTAATAAAGGTCAGTTCTGGCTGACATAATTTCAGTTAAAACTCATTTCTATTTGCAAATAGCCTGACACTTAGCAAAACTCCAAAGGATGTGATATTTGGCATTAGTTCTCTGCAAAATTCCATTTAGTATCAGTATTCATGTCTGGTCATTGTTTTGTTCACCTCCTCTTCACCCCGTGGGTAAGAGGTTCTAGAATGACCAGACGCAGGACGTCCAACACTGCACATGTGGGAACAACAGCGGTTTGTCAATCACATAGGCCACCAGCCCAGGGGAGGCGGACGCTACACGCCTGTAGAACCACACAGAGGTTGCATTCGAGAACACAGTGAAACAGAAAAGGCTAGGGCGGGGGTGTGTGTGTGGGGGGGGTGTGGTAGGCTTTGTAGTAACAAGAGGATGAAGTGTACCTTGATTCCAGGGCGGGATACAGTTGGCTTGTTTCAAGGATCGTGTGGTCTGGCAGGGAAGTGAGACTTACTAGGCTGGGGACCAGGTGGAGTGCAGCTGGGGCAGCTGTAGAGGAGCTGGCCAGGTGGGGAGCCTTTCCGCCTGCCGAGGGAAGGGAGGAGCTCACTTTCCCTTGCTATATTTGGCCCCTCCAAGGAAAATGCCTTTGCCACACACACCGTGTCTCTTGTAGAAAGAGTTGCTTTTTTTTATTTTTATTTTTTTATGTTTGTTTATTTATTTATTTATTTATTTATTTATTTATTTATTTAGAGAAAGCTCACGTGTACATGCGCATAAGCCGGGGACTGGCAGAGAGAGAGGGAGAGAGAGAATCCCAAGCAGGCTCAGCGCCCTCAGCACAGAACCCGACGTGGGGCTCGAACCCATGAACCGTGAGATCATGACCCTAGCCAAAACCAAGAGTCAGACACTTAACCAACTGAGTGACCCAGGCGCCTCGAAAGAGTTGCTTTTGACTAGATTAATAAACAGGGGGATGTAAACAGTTTTCTAGTGAGTGCTCTCAAGCCAAGCCTATATAATTAACAAGATGATTCATGCAAAAGCGTCCTTTGCCACTCACTTTGATTTGAATGAGAAGGGGAAGAGGGTCCTAAACCATCCAGACAAATTACATATTTAATTCCTCACTTGATTTTAATTTGTCACGAGGTGAATATAGACTGACTTGAGACTTACAGCCAATGGCCAAAAACGGTCTAGCTTGCTGAAGCCAAGGTGTTTTTCTGCCTTCCATTTTTCATGAAGAATTCTGTCAGGAAAGACAGTCAGGTCAGATGATCTCTCACTTTCCCTGCTGTTTAACAAGCGAAGAGATAAAGGGTACAGGGAGGCCAGTGGTTTCAGAAAGGGCTTGGACATCTGAAGTTAATGCTGGGCCTATTATAAAATTTGGGGCAAGACATTTAATCTCTCTGGACTTTTTCATGAGGAAGTTAAACTATATCAAGAAGGTTGGTTTTGTTTTTTGGGTTTTTTTAGTTTATTTATTTATTTTCGAGACACAGCCCAAGTGGGGGAGGGTCAGAGAGAGGGACAGAGGATCCCAAACAGGCTCCATGCTGCCTGCACAGAATTCAAATTGGGGCTTGAACCCACAAAACTCCGAGATCATGACCTGAGCTGAAAGCAAGAGTCAGATGTTTTCTTCTTTTTTTCATTTTTTTAATGTTTATTTATTTTTAAAAAAGAGAGACAGAGCACGAGTGGGGGAGGTGGTGCAGAGAGAGAGGGAGACACAGAATTCATAGCAGGCTCCAGGCTCTGAGCTGGAGCACAGAGCCCAATGCAGGGCTCGAACTTGTGAACTGCAAGATCATGACCTGAGCTGAAGTCAAAAGCTTAACTGACTGGGCCACCCAGGTGCCCCCCAGGAGTCGGATGTTTAACCGACTGAGCCACCTAGGAGCCCCTAGATCAAGAGTTTTAAAATAACTTTTTAGTAGCAAAACCCTTATTTCAAACAAAACTTAAAGTCACTCTATAAAACAGATAGAAATGAAGCTTCTTTGTTTGAATCCAATGACTGGGGCCAAGCCCAACTTACCTGGCCTCCCAACACACGTCCTCTTTCCCAGTTCTTCCCCAAAGATTCCTAAAGCACTTCCTGGAGAGCCTCGCGTTCCTTAGAATCCGGTTTGAAAACCAGCGGATGAGACACTGCCTAAGGTTCCTCCCAGCTTTCAGCAGAATGGAAAAATTGTAGGCTGGGTAGACAGATAGATGTGGGTTCAAATCCTCGTTCTGCCACTTCCTGACCTGAGTTACCAGTTTCTCCATCTGCAAAGTGAAGGTAAAAATAGTTCTGTTTTAGGACAACTGCTGCGTTAAGAATGCATGTGAAGCATCTAGCCAGTGTCTGGAACCTAGTAGGGTCTCGCAAATGGGAGCTAGAATAAACATCATGGCTCTGATTGAGGAAATATCCTATACTTGAACTGCTAAATTGCCACGAGACTTCTGTCATTCCTAAAGCCAAAACCTCAAGAACTTGAGGCAAACATTTCCCTTTAGAACCTGAATTGGTTTTCATTGTTCCTAATTAGTGGAGGCGGGAAAATTCTTCTAACTGACTGAACATTTTGTGTGCACTGGAGAGCATGT